>NC_135437.1:3962270-4266020 GCF_051991255.1 Vanacampus margaritifer
CGCAGCCCACCGCTGTGGCCTCTTTGACACATGGCCATGCAGCTGCTGACATTATCTGTTACATGGAAAAGACGATAGGCTTTCGTGTCGCCGAGAATGGCATGCGGACTATGTGTGCCATTCCATGTCAGGCCTCCGCTTTGCTCCACGCGGCTCTTACATATGTACCATGGGAAACATGCGGAGATCATAATGCGTTACTGTAAGAGAGCTTATGCTGCAATGGACAACTGGGTGGCAGGATTCTGTGTTTTTACTCCAATGGAGGACTTAAACCTTGAAACAAGGTGGTATAGGTCAGGGTTTTCCAACCTTTATTTGAGCCGAGGCATATACGCTTAATTTATGTAAGAAAACAAATGTATGCAGAGGTTGCTTCTTGATTGCCATCTAGTGGAAGAACATTTCATTGTTCTGCTTGTCACTATACGTCATTGGGATAGATAGTGAACAAACTTAATTGCATTTAGGCAATTTCACACGGCACACTTGGGAATCACAGGTGTTGACGTCTCATCCATAGATTTGTTTGCTAAAGTTGTTAAAGAGTGCAACAGAAAAAGTGGCACCGCATGAGCACTGCCATTGCTCTCCAGTGACAAGTGGGACTGTTTTTACACCTTCTTTCTAAATAAGGAAGCGGCCTGACAGACATATGACCACCGACCCAATTTGGGTGCTGCTCTGAGGGCCCGCTCAAGTCCCCCTTCCTCTCCCAGCCCACCCCCAACCTCTTACTGGGCCAGCTATGACAAAACATTGAAGGCTCTTTCTTGCTGCCATCAGGGTTATCTCTGGCCTTGCATTGGGAGTCAGAAGATCCAGGGAGGATGCGTGGCCCCTGAGGGGAGGGGGAGCCTTCATTTCTTTCTCTGCTCTCTCTCTCTTTTTTTTGGTGCATGGCGGATTATTTCTTGCAACTCTTCTTTTTGGTCGAGGAGCAGGAGAGAGAGCAAGTGTGCGCGTGTAGGGGGGAGAGAGAGAGGCGTGGAGGTAGGAGCTGCAAAACATGGTAATCACCAGCAGCAGCACCAGCACCATCACCTCCAGCGTCTCCTCTCCTCCTCTGCACCGGGGCTTGCGTTTCATGCCCTGCACAGCTCCAGAAATAACCCTCAGCCAGCATGCCGAAGAGAGAAAAACAAGAAGAGCGGTATTTTTAGGCTCATTAATTTGGACCACGTGGTCTGAAGGTAAACCGGATGGCTGGAGCTCACAGGCTCCTCGTCAGTATGTCCTGCGAGGCCGGTACGCCGCACTGGACGCTGACCGCGGCGGTTCTCCTCAGCCTCCTGCTGGGCATCGTGTCGGCGTACCCGCTCCCGAGCGGCCGGACGAATGGCACCTTGCTGCTGGAGAAGCGCTGGGAGACGCTCTTCTCTCGCTCCGTGCTGGGGATCTCCGGGGAGAAGCCGGAGCTCAACTGGGAGAGTGACTACCTGCTGGGCATCAAGAGAGTGCGGAGGCTCTACTGCAACGTGGGCATCGGCTTCCACCTCCAGATCCTCCCCGACGGCAGGATCAACGGTGTCCACCACGAGAACCAGTACAGTGAGTTCTTCCGTGTCATTTGCATGATCGTGTGTCATCTCAGTGGGGGGCGCAAAGACAATTCTATTAAAAAGCAAACAGCGCCGAGCGATCGCCCCTCGACCCCCTCCTCTTTCCTCCCTTCCTCTCCGCTCCGCTCCTCTCCCTTGCTCGTCCTCTCCTCTCCTCTTCCTCCCCCTCCTCCCAGAGCATGACATGAATGTATGGACGCTTTTAGACACAACTTATTTTTACACTGCGGGCCAGCTCGAGCGAGCCGGTGGCCGTGGAGCCCAGCACGACCACGCGAATGGCGCAATCCCGCCACACGCACACACACACACACACACACACACAAATAAATAAATAAATGCGCTTGCATGTGATGGGATGTGAAGGATGCAGAACAAAGAGTCGTCACGCTGCAAGGTTAGGCGCAAAGGCGCTGAGAGGGGACACAATGCATGCTAAATCCTAATCATAAATTATTCTCTGTTTGGAAGGGGGAAAAAGGCCCCCGGCCAGCCGTCGCGCGCTCTCAAATTTTTTGTGATTTCAGGTCTCATTGAGATCTCCACGGTGGAGAGAGGAGTGGTGAGCCTGTACGGAGTCAAGAGTGACTTTTATGTCGCCATGAACAGACGAGGGAGGTTATATGGGACGGTAAGTGTGCAACCCACTTTTTTTCTATAAGGACTGCTGATCAATGTGCATGAGCCAGTAGGATTGACACATTCCAAATATTTGACATCGGGTACTTTTTACTTTTTTTTTACTTACAATTGGGCTCTCCAAGAAGTCCAATGAAAATCAAGACGTTCATCTATACGTTGCATCTGTCCACACATGTCTCCTAACAAAAACGGTTCAGGCCATGTACATGAAGATTACACTGTAATACAATCAAATTAATCATCTATTTTTTTTAACATGAGCTGGGGATATCCCATCTGATTTTTGAGCAGAGGTGGGGTACACCCAAGATTGGTCGCCAGCTAATCACAGGGCGCTTATATATAGTACAAATAATTACACAAAGAGCAATTTAGAGTCTTTGAACATACTGTAATTTGCAAATACGGGGGGAAATGTGCACAGTAAGGCCAGAGCTGAGATTCAAGCTTCCAACCTCACAACTGTGAGATGTGTGAATGTTGCCTATATGTAACGTTCATGATAAATGAAACTATGATAATATACAGGCATGCCGGTTGGACCGTCCTCAAAAAAAAAAATAAAATCAAACACTTTGTCACTTTGTAGTTATTGAGCTCAGTTCAATGTAAACTGTTTTTGAAGGGGATCTGTCAAAAGTGATTGAGGGTCAGGATTTACTTTTTTGAACAGCTGATGACCACCTACAAAACTGTTAACAGCAATATTTTATAGGTGTCACGCCATCACTATGAGCTATAATTACTATTTTATAAGTAGGTCCCATAAAGCCACAGTTCATAAGGTGGTCACTTACTGACCACTTTAAGCATTACAACTGAGTCATCCAGAGAAATGACCCTCTATGGCTAAATCTGTTTTACAACACCATTTATGTTTTTTTGTTTTTTAGGAACGGAAAAAGAAATCAACCTCATCGTGTGTGCAATGTTTTAAGTAGGATTAAAATTTTCTTTACATTAACTGCTGAAGTAGTATGAAAAACTAACCTCCATTAAAAGTAAAGTATAAAAACAATGAAACAGTCTTAAATTTGACAGATGAGCAACACACTCACTATTGTTAAAATGTAAACACAATAAAATTGCCCAAATGAGCTTTGATAAGAAGTCAAATAGTTTACCTTCTTTCAGTGCTTATTCTTTTTCAATTCTCAGTCTTTTGATACAAATTGTTTTGGCTGCTGCGTTTATAAAAAAAAAAAAAAAGTGCAATCCAGTGTTCCCTCGCTATAATGCGGTACACATTTTGCGGTCTTGCTGTTTTACGGATTTTTTGTGTGCAATTTTGCATGCATTTTATTTTACAGCAATGTACCTATTTTATAAAATTTATGAAGGTTAGAACATTGGGAATGTTTAAACGAGAGAAATGTGGAAAAAATATAAATCCCTCAATGAGAAAAGTGTATAAACTGTGCGATAAGGGGTTTTAGACCTTTAAAACATTTATGTAAAACACAAAGCTAACTACTTCACAGATTTAATTTATTGCGGGTATTTATTTTAATTTTTTTAACTTAACCCCAGCTGTAAACGAGGGAACACTGTACCACCAAAAAGCAGAAAATAAATAAAAAAATAAAACCCAAACATATGCTCAGGGTAAAAGATGTGGAATGCCTCGGTCATGATGATGGTTATGTTTGTTTTTCCCCCTGTAATTTTCTTTCTTGGAATGTTTTTGTCGAGGGTATTCCAGTGGATGTGCAGTTAACTCACAGTTCTGAGGTTTGGAGTCTAACTCTCTGCTCCGGCCTTCCTGTGTTGAGTTCTTGTCATGCTTGCGTGGGTTTCCTCCAGCTTTCTGACTCTCGCTCACCCTCAACCTAATGAGGACAAGCACTGTAACAAATGGATGGATTGATATGTTCTGGTTTTATCATTCAAAAGTGTCTGATTGTACAGTTAATGAGGAGGACATGGATTAAGGGATTATGGTTGACTTCTGAGCTATACAAACTCGGAGGTATTCAACCAGAGCTGTTCTAGTGCAACTGAGTGTATTTCACTAATGTAATGGTCGCACAATATAGCGAACACAACGTATTGTTTGGACATGCTCAAAGGTACTTGACTTGAGTTGTAGAGATTTGTGAGCATGTCAGCAGTAACCTTGATGTCATTGGCGCTGCAATGACAATGACATGTGTTGCCGTTAGTTGGCTGGTGGGCCGACATCCTTGACAGGCAGAATGTATCTCCTCTCGAGTGATGACGTGTTAGCTTGCCACTGTGCTGATGATATGATAAGAGATTTAATTTAGCCACATGGGTTGAGATGGAGGCAGCCAGCTTGTCTGCTGCATACGCCATGTTGGCTTGTCAGCACTACAGAACTGACGTTGTGTCTTGCCTTTTTTCATTAGTGGCTGCTGTTTTGTTGACTACTGAGGGACTTGAAATATTATTTTTCATGTATACATTCTTTATGTTCTATTTCAGGGAACTGCTGTAATGAAAAGCCATAAAATGAGCAGTTGTTTACAGTAGAAGAAAACGATCACTGCTATTTGTAGCCACTTTACTTAATGTAATGAATTTAAGGGGAATTCAACACCCCTAAAAATCTTTACAATAATTTCTTATATACGCCTCATTAGTCTAAACATGGCATTCGGATTAATACTGTTTTGAGAATATGAATGAAGCATCAAAATCCATCAATTTTTATCCTTCTCAGTGGGCGGCCGTTATGTCACATGCTGTCAACTCAGGTAATGAGCAATTAAAGCTCAGCTTGTGAATGTCACATGTCCAAACTCAGAAAATAAGTGAGCTGGAGAATGGTCGTCACTGTGATGTAATTTTCAGTTGGTAGCAAGTGGCAAAATGGCCTCTAGCAACTTGAACTTGGCCCAATGAATTACAGTCCTTTAGTGGCCCAAATCTGGCATCCACATGTGGGCCACATAAGGCCCATTTCTAAGCCATAGCTGGCACTACTGTGGCCCTACGCGGGGCCAGACAACTGGTGCTGGACATCAGCCTTAATTCAACCTTAAAACTAAGCCACTTCATTCATGTGCCATATTTGACCCACATAAAAAAAGACTCAACAACAACTTCAGTATTATTAAAAGATGCAAATTTTTCGATAGGGTCCACTGGGAGCAAACAAGGGTTCAGTGCCTTTTTCAAGGAGACTTCAACATTGTCACCAAGGGTGAGAATCGAACCCACAACCTCCCAGATGGGACACGACCACTCTGAGCCATCCAGTTAAATACTTTGTCAATAGTTTTTAACATTTGGATGTGGGGGAAGGTAGTTCGCCTCAGCTCTTCGGATTCTTATAGTACTTTGTGGGTGTTTGTTCACCTGACTGTTTCCTTACCAAGGAATGTCCACTATGATGAAATGTTAATGACGCCAATGTCCAAAAAATGGCAAAAGCTGTTCACCATCAAAGAACTTCTCTGGGAAGTTCTCTGAGAACTCATTGGTGTACCATCCTTGGTAAGGAAACAGTCAGATGAACAAACACCCAAAAAGTACAGGGAGTCCTCGAGTTACGGTCGAGTTCCGTTCCTATGCTGGCGACGTAACCCGAATTTCGACTTAAGTTGGATTTCACTGTTAATGTTGATATTTACATCAAAGTACTTTGTACACTAATTTTGAAAAAAACATATTTGCATGTCCCGGAAGAGCCGGAACTTTGTGTTTCTGCACGGACATTGCTGACGGATGGCAGAGCGGAGCTAATTCAAACTTAAACACGGTAATGTGACGTGCCTGATGGCGAGCCGACCTGCTCAATGGACGTTCGTTACTAGAGGTAACAACAACACAAGTTTAAATCACTTTAAAATTGTGTGATTACTGTAGTAAATTAACGAAAAAGAAGATGCTACGGACGAGGCACGGGCGCCGTAAAGTAGAAACAACGTAGGTGGCGTGTGACATAATTCGAGGACTCCCTGTACTATAAGAATCCAAAGAGCTGAGGCGAACTACCTTCCATCACATTCAAATGTTAAAACTAGTGACAAAGTATTTAACTGGATGGCTCAGAGTGGTCGTGCCCCATCTGTGAGGTTGTGGGTTCCCCTGGTGACCATATTGAAGTGTCCTTGAAAGGCACTGAACCCTTGTTTGCTCCCAGTGGACCCTATCGAAAAATTTGCATCTTTAATAATACTAAAATTGTTGTTGAGTCTTTTTTTTTTATGTGGGTCAAATATGGTACATGAATGAATTGGCTTAGTTAAGATTAAATTAAGACTGATGTTGGGCACCAGTTGTCTGGCCCAGCGTAGGGCCACAGTAGTGCCAGCTATGGCTTAGATATGGACCTTATGTGGCCCCCATGTGGATGCCAGATGTGGGCCACTAATGGACCGCAATTCATTGGGCCAATTTTATCACCATATTTGCTGACTAGTATGTTGCTGTTTTCTTCATATTCCACAAACGTAAAATTAAGCAGAATAGTTTTTAGACTAGTGGAAGTTGCATAGAATATTTTATTGTAAGGAACAAGAAAATTTTGGGGTCGACTTCCCCTTTAAGATTGTGCTGAGAGTTGTTGAGTAAATCCATCCAAAGAGTGTGGCTAAGGGATGAAACATATATTATGTCTATGTTTGTAGAAGTGACAGAAATTATGACTACATTTAGCCACATTTAACACACAATAAGCAATATTAGCTGTTCAATATTTGAACACATTTACCGTTATCTTTGAATTTCGCAACTGGCTACTGTCATACTGTCAATATTATTTACTTCCATTGCTGTTTACTTCCATTGTCCTTGGTAAAAAAAAAAAAAAGATACCCCCCCCCCCCTGTTTTGGACTGTGCCTTTATTCTAGTGTGACTAAAACACAAAGTGTTTTTTTCAAATTTAGTATGAATTGATAGAAAAAGTCATTCACTGGAGTCACTTGATGGTATTGTGGTTCCCTTGCATTTCTGCAGGCTGTATGGCTTTATTTCGAACCTCAACTTGTTTTTGAACTCGTAGTGAAAATAGTGTTCATTATATGAATGTTTTAGAAATTCAAACTTGATGGCATAATAGCAATTTTTCACCAGCAAGTGTTGCTGCTATCAATGCTGGGAGTAGTAAATGTAAAAGGAATGGCATTTATTATGCACTAACACAAACCCAAATATCTGTCATTGTTAGTTAGCTACGACTATTCCAATACTATGGAATTCTCTCCCTCTTGACATTAGGTAAGCCTGCTCAGTTGAGACTTAAAGCTAAATTAAAGACCCACTTTACTGCTACTGAACTTCACAACAAGCAGCAGTTCAGCAGATGGACAAGAATTCTTCAAAAAAGAAGCTAAGTGCTTGCTTCAAGCTGTTTATTGCCACTCCCAGTTGTAAATTACTAAGGATGGGCCAGTACCGATGACCCGGCCTTATTTCAAGGTATCTGTAATTGCGACCACGGTTGATACGAGCCGCCCTCTTATGGCTGTTTTAGGACCAGGATCTAGAAATAAGAAGAATAGAAAATTGACATTAATTTTATGGAATTTTAAGTTAAAATGCTGTCCTGGCATATACAGGTCTTTGTTTAAAATTATTGGTCATTGTTTTTTGGTGTGGTATTAGTACTTGGTATCGGTGACTTCTCAAGAAGAGTACTCGTACTGTTATCGGTTTGAAAAAAGTATCAAATATCCCCATTCAATGTAAAGCGCCAAACAGGCTAAACAAAACTAGCAGCGATGTCGTGGTAGTGATAACTCCTTAAGATGTTTAAACACAAACGGTGTAGCAACAAATATAGACAGACATTATAGCAATACTCACGGGTGTATATTCTTTATCCTCTGCAAAAAAAAAAGGTTACTGTTGCTGTGTAACTTAATTGTCCTTTTCATCCAACATTATCAAATTTTAGTATTCTATTCATGTCTGCCATCTTCAGCCCCTTGGTAGCAAAGGTGCACATACTAGGAGTAAAGCATTACAATATAGCAAAAAATAATAATAATAAAATACAATTCAAATTACATTGTACAATGGTACCTAGTTTGAACATAATTCGTTCCTGTGAAGTGTTCAAAGTCCGAATTGTTCAACCTCCGAAAAAAAAATTCCCATAGGAAATAATGCAAATGCAATTAATCCGGTCCCAAGCTCCAAAACCAGAAAATTCCTATTTTAACTCTTTGACTGCCAGACGTTTTCAGAAAAGGTATGCTGTCAGTGCCAGCCGATTTAAGCATTTTGACTGATCTTTCAAGGTCCACAGAAAACTTGGTGTTTGGACTATGGAAACACACATACTACCACATGAAAGATTGAACTCTCATCTTTCATCAGAAAAAAAAGTTTGTTTCTACCTTGTTCCGTTTTTCAGTAATCAACAATAGAAAATGGTTAGTTTCACCCAAATGCTCTGTTTTGAAACAAAAAACGGAGAAATCAAGCTTTTTGTGAAACGATATTATTTCATGCACTCTTTTTCCATGAATGATGCCACAAACACCTAAACAGTGCTTTACTTCTGTAAAACACTCCCACCAACAATGAAAAAGTGTTTTTTGATAGCAAAATAAGTTTATTTACATTCAACAGTGTAACAATTTGACAAAACAATTTGGCAAACTATTTACAAATGTGTGCAACCGTGGTACTATTTACAATTGTGTGGATGTTTCAAATACAGTTTTTCTTTTTGTAACACTCCCCTGCGTGCAAGTGGACGCAGCAGGATTTGCACAACAGATTAGTTTCAATGCGATGGCTCCTTCGTGTGCAGACGCTACACTTTCATGCCGGCCTTTTTTTCCGGGGAATAGCAAGTATATACTGCAGTGTGTGTTTGGCCATGTTGCCATCAAGTCTACTCTCAGGATCATGATACGGTGACGTTACGTCTGCCTTCCACATTGTCCTTCAGTTCCTATACCGGGTGGTTGATCCATCTTATCCGCTCCATTCATGGTGGCATCGTAGTCCATAACCAGTGTCTTCTCCGTGATCAGACTGTACCCACTCCTCCGATGAATATGCATTGGACTCGGGGCACTCTTCGTCGTCCAATTGAACGTTCGCCTGAGCAGAAGTACTCGGTTGTGCGCAGCGTTTTCCGGCGTTAGCATTGCTAGCCAGTGAGGCTTTATGACGTGATCATAGCCGCCGCGTCAACGCTTCCAACTTCGGCGTCAGCACTTCCAACTTCGGCGTCAACCTCGGAGTCACCATCATCATCATCGTCGTCATCAATGTGCTCTTTAGCATTGGTCGATGCTTTTCGTCTTTGAAAAAAATGCTCAAGTGTGAGCTGCTTGCAACCGGTCGCCATTGTGGCTTCCTCAGCCATTGTCCCCTCAACACTCTAGCTCCGCCTCACGTCTTCTACTGACGCCTACCCAATCTTGTCCAAAGAGAGTCATCGCTGCCATCTAGGGGCCAAAAATAGGCATTATACTAACTAGATCTGCTTGATACTTTCAGCACAGCTGGCCAAGGCTTTCCTCCACCCGTTTCCTCCCCCCCCAAAAAATAAAAAAAATTGGGTGAACGTCTTTTAACGTCTTTGGTGCTCCGCCGTAGGTTTTTACTAAACGTTATTTAACGTTTTTGGCAGTCAAAGAGTTAATTTCTATTTATGTTTTTTTACATTTACAGAACAGTACAGTATTTAAACAATAAAAATACCTTACCTTACCTGTTGTGGTGTTATGGCATCAGTGGATGATAAATGCTATGTTAATGCTAGTTTTAGTTAAGTGCTGAGTTTGTGTATTTTACATTGGACATATTGTTAGGCTACTAAGTGGTCCGTGCGTGCTTTGTTTAACATCAAACACGTTGTTGAACAGCTTAGGGGGGTACTTATGCCAGTATTTACAGAAGTAGTGGTGGTAGTTAAAACTGTATGTTTTTCTTTGCTGCCACTGGCACTGTTGTCTTTCTTTGGGCCCATGGCGAAGAAAATTATCCTGGAAAAATCAAAATGCACTCGCGAGTATGGAGAACATTTGGGGGTATTCACGATCTGACTGGAAACAAACAGTGCATCGTCTCAACTTCCGCAACGTAAGCATTCGGCATTGCTCGGCTTCGCTCGGCTTCACTCGGCTAGCCGTTTTCAAGGTATGTTCGGCTTAGCTTGCTTTGTTTGGGTGTTCAAACTCCGAGGCATTTTTTACTCAGATTTTTGGGTTGAAGTCCGAATTGTTCGAGTTCCGAGACGTTCAAACTCTGAGGTTCCACTGTATTTAATTATTACTGTATGATTTTTTTTTTTAAATACATTACTGTACAGTGCTATTTTTTTTTCAAATTAAAAGTGACGTTACAGCATTTTTGTTGTTTTTTGGAGCATGCTGGAGATTATTAACCTCATTACCATTTATTTGCATCTCTTGATTGTGAATTTGTTTCAATAGTGCAATTCCAAAAATGAAACTCATTTCTTATATACTACTTGTAGATTCACTTGACACAGTCTATATGTCATTGTGTATTCATTCTAATTTTGATCTAATTTTGGTTTTTAATTAAGAAAAGCCACAAAGTCAGGAAATTAGAATGTTCCATAATAAACAATCTGACCTCTTTTCAAACGTATGAATGATGTAGCAATGGAACTTGTGCAAACGATTTTGCCTCCCGTGTCGTCTGCAGACAGTCTTCCACGACGAGTGCAAATTCCGAGAGCGGATGCTGCCCAACAACTACAACGCCTACGAGTCGCTGGTGTACCGAGGCTCCTTCGTGGCGCTCAGCAAGCACGGCCGCGTCAAAAGGGGCAACAAGGCCACCACTGCCATGACTGTCACGCACTTCCTACCCCGAATATGACCTCCCCCGAGCAAAGACTGGCAATAACACACTTATTTGCACACATGGATTCTTTCCCAGGTAACTTCAATACCCTCTCCATACTGTACATCCATCAAAACCCACAACGGACTGTCATAGAAAGAATATCCAATAGTATTTATTCAGACTTTATATGTATATTTGGGTAGCTTACTTTGTATTAGAAATGATGAAATGCCTTTCTTTGCTGCTTTTTTTGGATTTCAACCAATTTGCGATGGGGACAGAGAAACCGTCGGCTTCAACGGTCTTCATTCTTCTGTATGGGTGCTTGTTGAAGTCAGCGGAGTGCGTGCTCTGTCAGCTCTTTGTTTTGGATAGGATCATTGTTTTACCTCAAAGCACCAAAAATTCTGAAAAATATACATGCATGGAACTTGTACTGAAAAAAAAATGCCTGTGAAGATGTTTTTGTTGTGCACCATCTCCATTTGTTGGATCTCATCTCGGACAGGGCAACTCGAGCTTGCAAATATGGCAGCGGTTGTTCTTGCTTTGTCATGAGGTAGCGGTGCCTTGAATTCCTCTAGTGGCCCCCCTCCCTGACCCCACGCCTCCCCTTCCCTTGCATGCAAGTAATGCCGGTGCTTAAGTCAGAAATAGGAATGAAAGACAAGTCATCACTCCACAAGCCAGACGCCACCGCTGGTCTTGAGCCCCATTCCAGGAGGGCCACACGATGTTCCCTCCGGGAATTCGATTAAGGAAGTGAATTGTGACTGTGTGCTGCACATGGCGCAGTGTTTTTTATTTTATTTTTTATTTTATATTTGACATTTGAAAGACAGCACTGGAGGGAGCTTTGACAATCCCACAATTTGGTTATCAATGGTTTTGTGGACATGCCATTGTTATCCAAGTATGAAGGAAACTCACTTAGCTTGTATTTGGGTGCCATCTGGACAAAAAGTTTTGAAGGGATCTCTTTTGGTTTAGCACTTGAAGGTCTTTATGCAGGAAACAGTGTGGATGCTACTGTTGATTAGTCAGTTCACTGTCAATGAGGGTTTGCTTTGAGGGACGTCAGGATTCTACACTTCAGGTACCCCAGTCTCTCCCATTTAGATTTACATTTGTCTTTATTATTTATGCAAGCTATTTATGCAAATTGGTCACTGAGTATGTAGCGTACTTTACTTGAATGCAACCCTTTGAGATACTGTAATATGGCGATGTGCAGGGGCGAAGTCAATGACAGCAGTGACGTGCTGAGTTTGACTTTTAAGGGTCTCAGCGCGTGGCATCCATTGTTGGTTTAACTCGCCGAGGATGCGAGTAATGTGGACCTACATTGCGGGCCTCATCCGCCTGAGCCATTTGTGTACCAAGGCCGGAGGTGCTGACGTCTCGTTCTCGGGTTGCTGACATTTAGTTGTTTTCTTGTTCCGACCTTGTTCTTTGAGCAAGATGTTGGGTGAGCTCCTCGTGTTTTCTCATGTGCGATGAGACAAGGATGTCATGACTCGTTAAGACTGTTTTCGGTCCTGCTGAATTGCGCCGCAATCTGTTAGGTTTGGCGAACAGTGGAACCTCTGAAGTGCTACAGTTGGTCAGTTAAGCAATTTGAAAACTATTCTCAAGTGTTACAAAAAATCCAAGCTCAAACCCAATTTCTTTGACTTTTTGTCCGAATCAGAATCAAAAACAACAAAGTTAACTAGAGCTGGCCCTCGCAGCCCAGGCCACTTTGGGGTACTTGCATGTTGGGTTACCAGCAGATTCAAATTCAGATCTTTTTTTTAAATGACATAATAAACCTTTACATGTGGATTTTTTTTTTTGGGCCGAGTGTGTTGTGTGTGATAAGATCCTCAAAAATCGGCATCCTTTATTTTTTGGCATTAAGTTGCCCCAATTCACTTTTTTTTTTTTTCAGGAGAGCTCAGTATTGTTCATTCGATTTGACATCATCATTGCTCTCCTTTTTTTTAAAAACAAACAAACAAATAAATTAAAAAAAATTAATAAATGTTTTTTATTTTTTTTATTTATTTTATTTTTTATTTTTTATTTTTTAAATATATATACATATATATACATATACACACATATATATATATATATATATATATATATTTTTTTTTTGTATGTGGGTGAGTATGTGTATGTGTGTGTGTGCGTGCGTGCGTGCGAGCGTGTGTGTATTCATCAGTTCACCTAAAGCCCATTAAAAAAAATCCCATACTAATAATATAATATAATAATAAATTGCCAAATGCAGAAACATCAATGTAAGTTATCACGGTGCAGTGGCTCTCGCTAACAGACAGAATTAAGTAACCAGAATTAGGTTTAAAAATTCTATATACGTAGACCATGTTTCTATAAATTTTGATATTTGGTTTTTATTTGAGGCAGATATTTTTTCCATTAAAATGTGATTTATGAGGAGGTGAAACCATTGGTCGATATTCAGAGTTTGTTTATTTCAATTCACATTTTTTGAAGTATACATCATAGTTAGTTTTACTCAAAGCACAATATTGCTTTTATTGTCCGTAGCGGGCATCAAAAATAAATAAATAAATAAAAAATACATACTGTATATATGGATAGATCTGATGCCACTGAAAATTTTGAGTTATCGAAAGAAAGAAAAATATTCATAAATGACTTAGTTATCACACTTACAAAGAGTATCCAAATTTTGTACAAAATACCGTATGTGGGGTAAAAAAGAATTTTCGCCCCAAGGGCTAGGTGGCGCTTTATTTATAATCGAATATTGTCATAGAGATACCGTCGGGTCGCTACTTGGGCCCTAATAATGCTGTATTTCCTCACATAGTTGCCTCCACTTAAATTGAAGCTGTTTCTGAAATAATGACTGCCACTTGAACAAATTAACGCCTCCCCTCAAATAGACACCTTTGTTGAAAAGTGTAACTAAATCTGTTCATGGATTGTTTTGTTAATACCTAAGCTGATTTGCAAAGTCTGTTGCTAACAGAACCATTTACTGCAGGGGTCTTCAACCGTTTTCCTCAGTGAGCTACTTTAAGAAAAACAAAACAGCAGCAAGCTGCTCATTGTTCACGTTTATTCTATAGCCAAATTTGTGTTATGATGCCTTTACTTCAACCACAACAATAACAAATCAACAGTGGTCACAAAATACATGAGTTCCTCACTCAGCCTTGTCCTAAACTTTGACTTAATGACATTCATGTCTGAAAAGGCTGACTCACAAGTAGACCCAAACAATGCAGACATTTTCAGAGCCACTTAATTAAGATTCTGATAATTATCTGCCGCTACAAGTGCCTTAGCATTTGTCGTTGACGTTTGTGAAGCAAAACACTATTTCCCATTCTTTATGATAATGATATGACTTTCTCTCTTTAGCGACGGCGCTCATGTTTGCATTGAACCGGGAGTGCTTAGCAAGCTATACATGGCTAGAGAAACTGTTTGATTGATGGAAAATTCACAATGACATACAGGAAAAGGGGGCAGGAGGTTACTCGAGGTCCGGAAGTCTGGAACGTGACTTTTTTATTCGCTCGCAGATAATTTTTATACTGGAAAAGCAGACGTAAAAAGAGGCAAGGGTCCCAGAGCAGTCCTATTGGTCAGCATTACGGAATGCCGATTGGCTGGCTAGTTCGCGCGTGGCTTCTGGGATGCTGTTTGCCGAAGTCCATGTGCGGAAACACAAATTGTGCATATAGTGAGATTCAAAATCTTTCCACCTTTGCATACAGTGAAATTAACTGTATGTAGCATGTTAACAGTCTTTTGAGCGGGTTACACATGTAATGATTTTAACATCTTAACAGTTTTTCATAATGCGAGAGACCTCACACATAATGAGAAGAAAATCAGGATGTTTGTTCTTCAGGGTACCTCGACATTGAGTGCGGACTTATCCGCTAGCTATATCATGTCACAATTTTAGAAACAAGGGTTGGGTGTACCGATACCAGGTATTAACATCAGTGCCTATAGCAGCCTTATTTTAAGGTATCGGTACTCTCAACGGTGGCCGATACCGGTATCTGCCACCCTCTTGTGCCTGTTTTACAATCAGGAACTAGAAATAATAAATAAGAAGAAAATATAATTGTCATTCAAGAACTTGTGGTATTTGTATTTGGTATTGGTATCGGAGATTAAATGTTGAGTACTGGTACTGATATCATATAAAGTGGTATTGAACATCCCTAATAGAAACCATCCTTATTGTACAAAAACATCCATATAATAGCATGCACTCGCAATCATTTATCTTATAATATGACAAAACCAATCAAATTAATTCAAATGTGATGTTTGTTTGTTTTTCAATCAAACTTAGCTCTAACTGACCAACCATGTAGGATAGAAATTTTTTGACAATAGTGTGGGCCAGTCTGTTGTTGAAGTTACATTGGCCAGCATGACTTGATTCTGAAAGCCCTTGGCAGATTGGACTGACATAGCTGCACATAGAGGCTGAAATCTGATTGGACAAAAAAACATTGAAAAAAAATCCAACATCCACTTGGACACACTACAGTTCAGCCAACAGAGATGCTACAAAATGAAGAGAGTACACTGTTGGGAATAAATAAAGTTTGACATAAATGTCAGTTAATAGTCCTGCTTGCGCAGTCTGTAGCTCGGCCAATCTTGCTATTAAGGACACACACCTAATAATTTGCTATCGTAAATATTCAACAGGTTTAACATTAGCAATTCTTGGCTTGACCGTTTTTGGAGTGAGGCAGGAAGCAAAACACACCACGGTCAGGATGATCTTGAGAGATAATTGCACCTTTTGCTGACGTTGATCAACCGGGAGGGAAAATGCTCCAACTCAGTCCGGTTAAGATGAGTCAAAAGTGTGGAGTCTTAATAATAAAACAAGTTCCCTGTGTCGTATTAATTATAATCTGACTTTTGTTTTTCTGTTGATTTTGTCAGTTCTGTGCTTACGCCACATTATATCACAAAGAACTGTTTACAGAGTAGTTCCACACAGTGTACCTCTTGAGCTTGCTTTTTTTCCCACCATTTTAGTCATTTCTCTGCATCATTAAGTTATTTACTGACATTACTATCAGAGGCCATTAATAAACTTCTTAGCATTAATAGGTGCCTACCCTATGCCGTAGTGTAAACAAACATCTGGGCTGTGTTTAAAATCATTCACATATTCCCTAAACATGTTAAGGGCATTTATAGTGGGCTTCACTCGTCAGTCAAAAGAAAAATAGTTTAAATCACTTCTCAGGCTTAATTTACATACTGGACTAATGCCCACAGATATTGGACTTCCTGGAATAAATATTGGTTTATAATTTAACAAAGTACTTTGTGTTGCTTTACTCGAAAAGCTATATATATATATATATATATATATATATATATATATATATATATATATATATATATATATATATATATATATATAGCTTTTCGAGCAAGCATTGGTTGTTCACTTCTTCTCACAGTGGACTGTGGGATACATTAAGAGCTCTATTTCACATTTGGACAGCACTAGTGGATAGAGACTTGGCGATTCCTAACAGCCGTGTTATCTCTTCATGAGGAAATACTCTCATTCTTGGAGAAAAACAAACGAGATGCAAATAATAAAGATACGTTTTTATGTGAGGTGATGTCATACATTAGTTTAGAAAATATTTACTGTTAATACTGGTAAATTTATTTTTACACTTGCTGGACAGTTTAGAATGTTAAAATATAGTCTGTACAGTTAGCTAAATTGTGAATATTATTTTTTTTATGAGAAAAAATGGAGCTTGACCAGCTTTGTGTTAAACTTGAGAGGTTCTACTGTACTACTAAATTCATTTGAAATGTTGTTTTGCATGAATCTGCATGTAGCAAAGTACCACTTTGGCCAGCTTGGTAAAAGTTTTTTTTTTTAATATGTTGTCACCGTTTACCTCATACACTCTTAACTGTAAGATGCTGTGGGCAGTGCATTAGGGCCCCCGCAGGCCCACGCTCATGTTTAGTAACTGAGATGAGCGCGTGGCACCTGAATCGCGCGTGCGGCCGTGCCAGCGCATGCGCGGGTTGTTGGTTGGTTTTCTGCCAAAGTGACAGTAGAGGCCATATCAATTGACCTCGAGTTAGGAATAACAGGACATGGTGAGGCAAAAAGGCTGGGTGGGGGTCGGGAGCCCAAGAGTAAGTCGGATGATGCCCTGTAAGTAGCAAAAAGAATCAAAGGCTTCCAAGAAGGTTGCTTGCTTGGTTAAACTTGCTGAATACTGTGATTAGGAGAGAGGCTGAGGATGTTAAACTGTGAGTATTATTATCACCACTGATGAAGCTATCATCGTTATTATTGTATTATTCATTTGAATACATGATGAAGAAAGTGAACAGCTGTAGCTTTTTGACTGTGTAACACTTTTTGGCAAAACTACTAAAATGAGGATAATTTTTTATATGCAGCGCAATTTTCTCATCTGGATGAATCTGAAGCAAACAAGTCATAGCAGTGTGAATTGCTCATTTTTGTTTTGCCATCCCTGATCTGTTATTGGGTATTGCAGACGACACCGTTGACCCTATAAAGCCTGAACCATGAAATACTGTATATGAGAGAAAATAGAGTATTTTTTGGTCCTTTTGAACAAACATATGTATTTATTTATTTATTTATTTGGGGGGGGAGGGATCAACTTCCACATGTGACTTTTGATTTGTGCTATATTTGATACATCCGGTCACAATGCTTTATATTTGTACAAATATAACTGTAAAAAATGTAATAATAAACAGACATATCAAACATATTAGTATTTCCAAAAATCAGAAAGAACATTTCCCACTATTAATAAGTATAAGTTGTCTCTCCTTTCTCAATTGGGCCGATCTTGCAATGTCGCTGGAAACGCTATCTGATGGGTGATACTGCCCTCTAATGGATTATCTGTGCAATGCATGTGTCAGATCATATATGTCAGTGTTTTAATGGGGGGAAAATATTATACTCATGAAAATAGAGGGCTCAAAATGTCTTGTATTTAATATAATACGTTTGGCTTTATAGGGTTAACACAACGCAAAGTGCTTGGACTGAAAAGTGGCAATAGCAAAAGAATAACATTTAATTGTTAACTTTGTTGGCTATCTGAAAAAACGAGTCTGTTGCATGATGTTGTTTTCACGCAGACTTTTGGTTTAGTTTTGATGAGAGAAAAAATCGATGATGAGGAAAATAATCCCGCCAATCCACTCCCACTTATTCAATTCCCAATTATGCACAAGGAATTCGGAATGGTCTCTTTTGAATATGCACACGCGTCATTTTGCCAACCATCAGCTGCTTTTAAAGATGTTTGTTGGTTCACAGGGATCTCAAGCGAGTAGCTCTGTGCTCATTCTGGGTGTGTCTGTGTGTGTGTATGTGTGTAAATGTGTGTGTATGCGTGCGTGCGTGTCCCTGTGTGCCAGCAGCCTTTATGTTTTCCTCTCAGTTTCCTATTCCTGCACTGAGGGGAGAGTGCTTCCTCTTGAGTCCCCCTCCTCTTTTGGAACATATACCTCACCTTCTGCCTTAGTTCCGATTATTGAAATGATTGTAAATTAGTTTGAAACAACAGACTTCTTCAATCATCTGTTTCTGAAAAAAAAATAGGCGAGTAAGTAAAAAAAAAAACTATATTACAAATGGGTTTCCTTTTATTTTTGTACGTATGTGCTGTGCACAGCAGTCAACTGTATTCCTGAAATGATAATAAAAGAGATTTTGTAAAAACTGTTGTGATTTCTTCAAGTTTCCATGTTTGATTTATAAACATCTGAAAACTGCACACTCAAGAATGCGGATGCACAATTTGAGGTCGAAGGCGGTCTTTAAGTGCCCACACCACAGCAGCCAACTTTATATCCTCAAACAAGTGGCAATCTTCTTGCAGTTTCTTTGAAATGTACTTTGTGCACCTCAATCTCATGTTGGCCATGTGTACCTTTCGAGAGTCATGCAGTTGGAGTTTGAATTCCAAATTCTGAATTTCAAAATTCCTAACTGAATTTTTCAGCATTGAAATTCAACATGTAAAAAAGTAAAATAAAGAAATAAACATCTCAAAATATTCAAGTGTGAAAATATTAAATTTAAAAAAATCTGTACAGTACTCTGAAAAACAACATCCGGGTAACCAAGGAGAAACCAACAAATTCAGTGATGGAAAATTTAATTCAAACTCCGATGGCATAGATATACTCCCTTGGCACAGAATGGTGCCAACACTCGTTTGTACCTGTGTCCATCTAAAAAAATACCAAAACCTTGCACTGGGCACGAAAATAGGGCCCTCTAGTTTAGGCCCCATCCACACAAAAAACAGTTTCAATGTATCCTCACAAGTTTCTTACAGTTTAGGCCGTTCGTCCACACAATGGCGCGGTTTAGGAGCTTGAAACCGATCACTTTTGAAACCGGGCTCCAGAGTGGAAAGATTTCAAAACGCGTCCCGTACACGTCCGTCGAGATGCCATATGCAGGATATTCCTCCAGTGATGACGTAATAATCGCAGCTTGATGACGACACATTGTCGCAGATTGATGACATATGCGCTAATTCTCACGTGACTACGCGCGAACTGTCAGTCTGTCAACAACAATGGCGGATAGCCGTGTCGTAGTTGTTTTGCGCAGCCTCCTTAGCTTGCTTATGTTTTGCAGCAAAATATTTAGCTTCTTCATTCCCACGTTCAACAAGCGGTGTTGTACTTTAATCACCTGCCATTGTCACGTCTCCTGTGTTCGTCGTTTTCATGTTGTTTTGATAAAGCCATGTTTGTTCTGTAGATTGCAATAAAGCTAGGGAAAAAAAGTGTTTGTCTTCTTTGCTGATTCTTCTTCTAAGCTTCCGTTAACTCCTTGTGGCTGCGCTACAGCGCCACTCCAGACTTGGCATATATTACAGCCGTTAAACGTCCTCAGCGTCTTCTTTTGGACACATGCAAGTCTTGAAATGCTTCTGTGTGTACGAGATTTGTTTGATGAACGAAGCTGGCTTTCCTTCCGTCTGGACGGGGCCTGAGTTGCATACGAGAGCAAAGTTTGTAGATCAACCACCACAGGAATTAAATAAAACTTAAAATGTTTTTAAACATTGTACATAATTTCAATTAATCTCTCTTAGTGCTTTAAATGTGCATTGTGGAGTTTAAAATGTTAATATAAAATCATTTTCTACATCATGCATACTTAACCAATGCACGGATGAGTAAAAAGAGATTTTTAACTGCAACCGTGCCTATCAGATTGTATCTCCCCTTCAGTGTAGAGTGTTTGGGGCAAACCCTCCAGTTTTCTGGGGGTGGGGAGTGGTGGAGGGTGACGTCATGCTCGTCGTTAGTGCACCGCAAGATTGAGATGGAAACTGGAAAAAACACACACACAAAAAAAACAAGAGGCAAAGCCCAAACTTTAGCTCAGACTGCAAGAAAACTCAACAAACGAAGAGTTTATTCAAGCGCATGTACTTGCACGTGCACCATGTGCGACCTTGACACAGAGGCTGCAGTTACGCTTGAGCACAGGTGGGCATCGAGGGCCGGAGTCCTGCAGGTTTTGCATGTTGCCCTTCTCCAACACAGCTGATATATGATCAGCTCATCAGCAAGCTCTGCATAAGCCTGATAACGATCCTGTTGATTGGAATCAGCTTGTGTTGGAAGTGAGAAACCTCCAAAACCTGCAGGACTCTGGCCCTCGAGGACCGAGATTGCCCACCTCTGCGCTTGAGTAATAAAAAGTGACTTCACACGCCACAAAGTCCCATAAATGTTGACAGCCCTAATATATATATGATTCTCCTCTTTGCAGTAGGGATAACGATTTTCGATACGATATTATCACGGTATGAAGCTCACGATACGATGATTATCACAATATTGTGGGGCAGTTGGCGATATTAATAAAAAAAGTCACAAAATTGTAAAATAAAATGAGCTCATACTTATTAAAAAAAGCACAATATTGTGCTTTTGTACAGAACAGCAATGCATATAAACCACCTACAATCTCTAATAACACTTAATATTGAGGCACTTACTTGCTAATGCAAGCACACATTGAGTTCCTCCACATACTGACTTGCTTCACATACATATTATGTTCCCCTTCATCTGACCATTTGTGTGGATTTTAAACATAGAAGGGCCAAAACATCCCTTGGAAAATTTAACTGCATTAAAAACACTAGCCACCAGAGGGTGCTAGAACTGCACAAATAGAAATCAACCTTACTTTTTGAACAGGTATGATGGATGCTGCTTTTAATATTGTGACAAGACAACGACAATATTGTGGCGGTTTTAATATCGCAATATCTTGATATTGTCGTTCTTCTTTGCAGTTCAATTTGCCAAGTGGCTGCCAAGGCAAATCATGCATTTTAGCTTCCAAAGCGGCAGCAGCATTAATTGTTGCGCTGCCAGTTAAAGCTTGAAGAAATTCCACAAAGGCAACCCTAAACCACTGACAAACAACAAGGCTTTGTGTCATTTGGATAAATGAGTTAGCCGGTTCATCGACCCTGTGTTTAAATAGGCCGGCTGGACTTTCTCCTCCTCCAGAGAGCTGCTCACACACTAACCGACGGACGCTGCTCGCTCTGCGCTCTCTAGTAAGAAGAGCGCGTCTTTCCCAAATGACCATGCAAGCGGCTTTCTTGCCATTCCTCCTGATTGCCGCCCATCTGTCTACACCCGTGGATTGTAAGTCCAGGTCAAAGACCTTGGAGGAGCTACAGCTTCAGCAGAGCGTGAGCTTCAAAAGCTCAGGGATAAAGACAGATACGCCGGCGGCCAGGAGGACACATTACATGCTGCCGAGTGCTGGATCCATGAGGAGACATTTTCTTGGGCACTTTCTGGGTGAGTCTGCAACCAAAGTCTTGTTTTGCTGCATTTGGATCTTAGTAGTCTTGAAGCTACTTTATGCAGGAGTAGACTATACTAAGAATCAAGTTCTTGCCTTTTTACGTGTCTCCTATACTTGCTTTTATTGAGATTGGATTTTGCCTCAAATCCTTGCAGTTGTTCATCCAGTTAGGACACACAGGAAGAACTATGTGTCCCTATTTGACGTGAGAAGAAAGCGATATGTGTGCATGGACTCTGAGGGGGAGCTGCACAACTTTGTGAGTAACTTTTACTGTGATGGCACTTATATACAGTCAAACCTGTTTATCACAAGGATACATTCCAGACCAACATGCAGTAAGTGAAAAACATCAATTATTTAATTAAAAATAAACAAAACAGTTTGTCCTCTCCTGTTATTAGAAATTTATGGGATAAACTTTTTCAAGTATGCCCCTTGGGCTATAAAACTGACACAAAACAAAAGACAATTTAACATTATAGATCCTATTTTTGTGTGTTGCGTCAAGTGCAGTCTAACTGCGCATGGGTGGCGTTTTTTTTTTTATTGTTATGTAGCATTGTGGTAGACAAGCGCAGGTACAAAGGGGCCTTCCCTTGTCTTTGCGCCATTGTTGTATGGAACACAGTCAACTTAGTTCCCGGCCAATCGAAGTGGCTCCCCTCTGTCCCTTCTAAAGCGGCACATTGGAGAAGCAGACATTGAGAAATGACGGACATGCCTAATCTTATTCATACGGCGTTGGGGTGCCAGGGGTGTTGGCGTGGGTACCAGCTGTTTGGGGTCCCTGGTACCTGGTCCGCTCCTGGCCAGGGGCATGTAATAGAAAACTTCCCAGACGTAGCCAAATTCACAAACACGCTAAACTAGCTAGCCTCATCCCAGCATTAAAATGAAGATGGGCCTGTTTTAAAAGGAACCCTGATTGTAATAAGTTTGCTCTATAGAGTTTATTTGGTTGTTACTATCATAACTATGAGATTCATTTTTCAAAAATTATTTCCAGTTCAATATATTTTGTAAAAACCACCATTGTTATTTACGTTGCAACACGTTCAGTGCGTAGTGACGTAGAATGGGGGCTGGCTCTCTGCCGAGCAATGTGAAACGCCAATAAAGAAAGCAAGGTAAGTCTCCGTAGCGTTCCTAAAGGGACGATCAAAAACTGTTGAATCCGTCTGGTGAATGACGAGAGCACTGCGTGGGGGAGGGTGAACCCCGATCGCATGTTGTTTCTTTAGAAACGTTTCGAGGCTTATTTTGCTTTCTTTATTCGTGTTGACATTGCTGGCAGAGAGCCAGACGCCATTCTACGTCACTACGTACTGAATGCATTGTGACGTAAATGACAATGGCGGTGTACTTCCAAATTGTGTGTGGTTCAGCAACAGTTGTGGTTCCTTTTAAGCTAAGCGCACGTGCGCGTGTCCACCAAAATAGGGCCATATATATTTAAACACCGAAATGTTCAACCAAACTATATAATTTGGTATCACAAATGTCTTCTAACTTAAAGCAAGCATATAATGTCAAACATCATAAACAGAAATTAGCATATATTTGCTCTATTTTAGTGGGAATGACGGCTGTTGCTGGGGATCGGGAGCTTCTCCGCATCTTCTTGTTGCTTCTTAATTAAAACTCATTTAATGCCAGGGACGTTTTTTTTTTTATTTATTCTATTTTTCACGTGGTAAATGTGGGTCTAAAAATGGCTGGCACTAAACACGTTTTTAATTAAACAACATCCCTCCCAAGCAACTCTGTTAAAACCACGAAAAATGATTGCGTTTAAATCTCCGATACAGCGGGGGCAAGAATGTTGAACCACGATCTTTCGGGTAAACACTGTTCCGCACATTCTTGTTCTTTTCTGACCAAACAGAGGCAAATGAACAGGAACGACTGTCCAACCGGAAATCAGCTTCTCCTCTCTCACCGGGACTCATCGAGGCTGTCCTCCATCTCGCTCAAGCGCTTCCTGGCCCCCTTGGTGAGGAGACAGAGGAGGAGCGAGGAGGTGAATCCGTCCGACCCGTTAAGGTCCGAGTCGCATCCTACTCATTCCGGCAAGGACCCCAAAGATTCGGAACATGGCCAGCCGGAACCGGACCAGATGGGAGCTGTGTCAAAAGAGACCATCTCCTCCAGTGACGACGACCCCTTAAAGGTCTTGCATGCAAACGGACCAGTGAGTCCGGTCAAAACCAACCGAGCGGAACAAGACTGACTTCATCAACTGTTTCAAGGTTAAAGAACTGTAACGTCTAAAGGTCAAAAAATGCCGTCAAAAATGGTGAAAACTATTTTTCCTTAGAAGATAACGACATAAAACCTTTGCTGATTTTACAGTCAGGTTTTTAACATTACAGAAAAATGAATTGCTGTTATTAGAAAAACGTACAAATGACGAAGATGCACACCGTGCATCTAAATGCTTCTTGTAACACAAGTGTAAAAAGAAGTGAATCACCTTAAACGGTAAAAATAGCAAGTGATGTAAATGTTGACACTGGAGTCTGCTTGTTTAAGTTGATCTATAATCCTATGAAATGCCCGTTCTTGGCTAGTCCTTCTTTTGTGTGTTTTAAGCGAATCCTTTGATGCTCACCAAATTGAGGTCTCGTGAGCTATGCTAAGAACTTTGTTTTCAAAACATGTTATTTTGCAAAAATGTAGGTCCCTATTTCCTAACCTTGGTGGAGGGACTGAACACCACCAGTTTCGTAGTCACCGAACCCTTCTTTATTGAAAAACAAATATATATTTTTCAAATTCAAGACCTATGTATAGGGTTTACTTGGTGAACAAAAGGATCAGGGAGAGTAGCCTTTTTATCACATCTGGCTTGCTTCACCTTCAATTTAGAAAGTGTTGTGTTCTTATATTTCTATATTCTTAAAATAATCACCTAAGTCATTTTTTCAGATTTTTCAGGAAACACAAAATATTGAACCATTAGCATCATGAGGATATGATTTAGGCAAAATTTACTTGGGCAAGTATCTTAAGAGGGTGAAGATATGAAGCTTAAGGAAGTGTTCCTCTAGTTTTGCTAGCTAGCTAGTTGTGTCAGACTAGAATTGATGCTGAGTCCCATCACTCAACTCAACTCTATATTTATAGAGCACTTTAAAACAACCACCACTGTTTTCTTAAGATGGAACCCCGGGTCAGCAGATACAATGAAAACAGCAGAGGCCCCAGAATTGAACTCTGTGGAACACCATATGTTCCGTTATTCATGGGAATTCCTATTGCACATATTCATCCGACCACTTTCTTTTTTTGCTCAACATAGTATGACAGAATTCCGTACCATCACAACAGCCACAAGTCGACTACCGAGCGCACCAAATTCCATACAGCCAATGTAGTGCGATCACTTGCAGCCATCACCAATCATTTGAGTCGGGTGTGTGTCTTGACCTCCGCTGAACCTCTGGGGTTCGATTGAACCCAGGTTAAGAACCACTGAAATAGGCAGTCCTAAATTTTATGATCACACAACCCACTGTCATCCCTTTGCAATGTAGTCCATCCTTATTTCTGTTCCAACACAGGTCCGATTTTTGCTAAATCGAGTCTGGAATGATGATGATGATGATTTGGAAACATTGGATGGCGTCATGAAGCAGGTTTGGTTCAATGCACAGCTGTCCTTTCACCTTTTTTTTTTTGTTCATTAAACTTTAACCCTTGGGCAAGATGTGGCAATATTTGTTTTGCATATAGTCACTGGTCACCCTCCTAAAATAATGGCTTTTTTCTGTTTTTTCTCTCTCCAGATAACTAATAACCTGAACCAAAGGTTGATTATATTTCATTTCAGGTGTAGAACTTAATGAGTGATTTGTTAAACAAAGGCTGGATTGAGTTTTAGCAAAGGTGCCGTAAGGAAATGTTTATGGCAAAAATATTTTTGGGTGTGTGTCAAAGTATAACTTAGGCCATTATTTTAAGAGGGTGACAATATGGGAAGTACATAATCTGTGTGAGCAATTGTGGCTGTTTGTAAACGTGTTTATTTTTGAAATACTTCATGTTTAATTCATCAAAATTGGCCAATGTGTTAGCAGCCAATCATGTCAGGTGCCGGACACCAAGTCATACTAATGATAAAAGTATTTATTTATTGAATTATTAAGAGTACTCCTTTTTATTAAAAAGTGTTTTTATTTATATAGGTTATGTTTGGTTTTCATTAGGATGAATAAAAAACAACTTTTTGAGGATTTATGTGTCTATTTCTAGTTAGAGTTCCTTAGAAGCAATGGTCAAGCAGGAAATGGTTGGATACGTTTACGGTATTATATTATTCTCTGTTGACAAAAAGTATTGGGATACTGAGATTGAGGGCTCAGTCTAGTTCTTGCACAAACTCATCCAAGGTTGCCTTTATGAACCTTCCTCACATTGCTTCTACAAAGTTTAGAGTTGTCCAAAACCCCTTATTACTGAAAAGCATGTGGTGACCTCATACGTTTGTCTTGCAGAGTTGATAGAGCACTGTGAAGTTTTATAGTGGTAAGAAGTTGGAAAACTTTTGTCTTTCTTTCTTTTTGCATAAAGTGTATTTTAAGAATTTGACATACATATCAACACAAAAGATAATCAACAACAAGCAAAATTGCATGTGTGATTTCATAGTGGGGGGAAAAAAACTTTTTCTGACATTTCCATTATGATACAGGGTTATGGTGCCTCTACATGCCAAACTAATTGTGCTGTATTGTCATGATGTCATTCTATCTGTATATTCGAAGAGAGAGAGAAAAGATGGAATTAGTCACTCATTTTCCAATTTAGTCAGCAGAAGCACCAAGTCATTATGGAACAAGTTGCCCAATGATGATGATGATGATGATGATGATGATGATGATGATGACACTGTCTTCATTCAGTGGCGGCACAAGACTTTCATTCAGAGGGGTGGCCAAGGTTTTCACAGGGCGTCCGCAAACCAAAAACTTGGAAACACTTTATCAACAATCAACATCCATTTTTAATATTGATTAAAATCATGATCATACGCTCACGCACACACAGTTAGTGTACTGGCAGTTCCTCACACTTGCAGTTACTCACTCATTCCAATACGAATGTATATTTTTATGAATGAGTTGTTCAGTCAGCCATATCTTTCATACTCA
Organism: Vanacampus margaritifer; assembly: GCF_051991255.1. Lineage (NCBI taxonomy): Eukaryota > Metazoa > Chordata > Actinopteri > Syngnathiformes > Syngnathidae > Vanacampus > Vanacampus margaritifer. Next base: position 3,989,290 of record NC_135437.1, read on the forward strand.
TCCCTGGGTTCCTTCATTTAATGAATGAATTTTGTTTCTATAATGTGTTATAAAATCCATGAATTTTAGACATCTTTTAGTCAAAATCTATGACCCAGCATAAAACGTTTTGAAATGTTAAATTGAGGTGAAAATACAAAGAGGATTCTAACATTCTGTTTGAAATATCCTCTATTGTGCCATTAACTTCACTTTTGTTACTGGTGTTACTGTATATCATGGCATACTGATCTTCAGGTATCACAGGTGCCCAGTTTATTTGTAATGAGCCAATGGTTGCAACAGCCAATAGTCAAGGATATGATATTTCAAATTTTAAGAATCAATGCCAATTAATTTCTAAGTTATCTAATAAAGGAAATTACGCATATCGGCAATTATTGGTTATATTAAAATATGGTACATATGTAGGCTTAATCATTGCTATTTTTTCAGTCTTAATAATGTCTTTAAGCTATCTTTTGTTTGAATAAATGTGTAAATTAAATAGCCTAAATTTTGATCTAAAATATTGGCAACACCAGTTTTAAAAAGCACAGAAAAAAATTCCAACAGATATAATGTAAAAAAATATATAAAAAAACATTTAAGCTCAGCTACAAATTATTTTAAAACCAACTCATATTTTCCTGTCTTCATTTTCTACACAATGTTTATTAAATCTTCTCTTGCAGTCTAAAAATATATATAAAGAAAAATAGGCACTGAAGGCCTTTAATATTTAAAGGTTTTAGCTAGTTGAGGAAGCAATCTTCGACAAGCTGTTATATGAAGTTTATACCAGCAGAGGGTGCTAACAGACAACACGCAGTGCAGTCTGCAATATATGTATGGCGCAGTTATATTTCTGGAGTGGCACCCGTTGGGGGGTTCAGAGAAGTCGAGTGCCCCCCCGACCCAAAAAGGTTACCTGAAGGTGGACAAATCACCAAAAGACGCTCAAGTCTATCAAACAGGTGCAGGCTGCTGATCATTTGCAGTTCATAATATGGACTTGGGAAATCAAATAACTCTTGATCAATAAGAAAATCAATCAGGTTGGCCTTTACTGTTCAGCTCAAGACATTTTGGACAGTTCTGTTCTGTGCGCCATGTTTGGAGGATGTGAATGAGAGAAAACGTGCCTGAAATTTACAACATTACTGACTAATCTGAGCCACAATGAAAAGAAAAAAAGCTTTTCCTAAGAGAAAGTAATGATGATTTTTTTTCTTTCCACCCTTTAAAGTTATGAAATGTAAAATAATTTGTGGGAATTGAAGACATGTACTTGTACTTTCGTGGCTTATTTTTTCCATATTGGCTTTTCTTTTCAGTCTGTAGTGTTCACATGACTTTTCTTTCACATCTCAACATGCACTGGCTATATTTGTACATGATCTCCCTTGTTGACAAACAAGCACTGAATGCGAGACACTTTGAAAGCGTCGCCCTCTTTCGTCAAGGTGAGCACAAAGCGACTCGCGCCCGCGTTGGGACTCAAAGAGAACATGCGTGCTCTGCTGCACCCCTCGGGTACGGGGCAGTGCAAATCATCCACGAGGTATCGCATGGTCATGCACAAGAAGGCGCCGTGGGAGACCGCCAGGACGTGGACGGGGACGTCATCCGCCTCCTGGCGATGTGCCGAAGAGCGCTCGTCATCGACTCTGCTGGGCCAGTGTTCGCACCCGACTTGTTGGACCATTTTGAGCCAAAACTTGACGACGCGCTGTTTCACCTGAACACAGTTGAACACCAGTTGACAAACATCTGTTAGAGACACACGTGTCATACTTAAGACCCCCAGGCAAGATTCAAGATGATGTGGCATGCTGAAAGTGAAGTTTGCGCAAGTGTATTGGAATCATGATGCAAAAACTCTCAACGGCGGAGCTGCCAGCAGCTGATTATGATCCTCAAATCTATCTTTGGCCACCACCATCATCATCATCATGTGCTCGTCCCATGCTGCGATGGAGCTGATTCAACTCCACAAACTAATAGATGAATAGCGGCAACCCATTTGTGAAATAGAAACCTCTTAAACACGCATGCTGCGACAAAAATAGAAGCCAGTGGGGACTTTTGAATCGGAGCCACTCTGACAGTAAAAACATGCACTTCATTCAAGCATGTGGATGCAAATTCCCTCTTTGCTGTACAGCACGAGGCAGACTTGCACAAGCATTCACTCTTTGTCCTGATATGTACTGCCCTCTAGTGGCACAGTTTTTGGCAGGGGTTCCAATTTTGTGTTTTGCCATCTTAGTTGCAACAGATTTCATGTTTGTGATTAATATATCCTCTATAGTGGTGTAATGAGCAGTTACAATTACTTTAAAACAACTGCAGAAGTTGTAAAAAGGATAAAAATTGTAAATATTGAAACTAGGAAGCAATTTAATTGGTTTTGGATTCATATTCCGGTAAACTCAAACTCACTCGAAATAGGCAGAACTATTAGGGGGCTAGACGATGGCTATAATATCATCAACTATTAAAATATTGACCGTTAAAGATGATCCTAAGATATCAAATGCCGAAAGTAATATAAGAAATATAATTCGCCGAACTTTGATGGAAGAAGGATTCCTCTCGATATGACTTTTTAGGGGATTCATCAAATATCCTGATTGTGATATAGGATGCAGGCGGATACAATTACAAAATGCATTAAAAAACACACACCCTACAAATACAGTAAAAAATACAGTAAGGAGTAAATGTATTTTTTCCTACAAAACTTACAACCCATCAAAACAGTAATTATCAATGAATGATACTTAATAAATTCTCAATAGGAAGGCAATGTATGTTGGTCCACATATTAAAAAATATTTGACAAAGGACCCACAAATAAATCATGTCTAAAGTGATCACAATTCAAATATCAAACAATTATGATGATTAGGGCGAGTATTGATACCAGGTATTAGTGTTGACCGATATCAGGCCTTTTTTCAAAGTATTCGGTACTTGCTGGACCAGAAATAAAAAAATTGAAAACTAGAAAACTGCCATTAATTACACACAATTAAAGGAAACAAGCTATACTGGGATATACAGTATAGGTCTTTCTTTAAAATTATATGATTGTTTTTTGGGAGGAAATTTTATGTAGCCTATCAAAAGTATCACTGGTATTGGAACTTGGTATTGGTGTCAGTGACTACTCAAGAATTGAGTATTGGTTTGAAAAAAAAAGTGGTATCGAAACATCCCTAACTATGATCAAATGTTGTTTGAACGTTAAACGTTGGCCTACTTTGGGTTGCATCAAAGAATATTTGCAAACCACCATATTTTTAACCTTTACAGTGTATATAAGAAGGAAAGATGAGTCATGCTTCAGAAGTTGATGAGAAATCATATTATTCTGTATTGTCGTCTTTATTTTTTATTTTTTTAGGATCTTCTTTAGGAGCCTTACCTGCTCTTGTGTCTCTCCGTGAGGAGGCGTGAAGAGCGCTACAGACTGGCCGGCAGCTTTGGCCATATCTTTCATGCCCTGCAATGGCTTCCCCTCTGCTGTACCAAAGCTCTGGAAACAAAACAAAAACGTCCACGTTTATTTGATTATTGAGAAATAGGGGGGAAAAAACTTGAGAAAGCACATTGCTTTGACTGACTTTCTCCTTTAGGAGAGGGTCACACACCAGCTGGAGACCAGAACAACTACGGTTGTGTTTCACAATGGTCTCGGCAGTCTGCAAACAAACAACAACATTTACCGGTAACATGAACAATGTTTTTATTAAGCAGCCACGCAAATTGATGGATGGATGATACAGTTGAACTTCCTCGGTGGAATACCACTAAGTCATACAATTTACAATTTGACCCCAAATGATCAGGGAAAATATTCATTCATAAAGTCAAAGGAAACATGATCATGACTTATATGTCAGACGGCAGCACAGCTCACTCGTTCATCAGAAATGTTTTTGCTCTTTTGTGCTTTCTCGTTTAATGACATTGACAGCGATATTGTGAATGTAAAGCAATCAACCTGTCGGGCTCGCAGCATGTCACTGACAAACAGGTTGGAGAACTTGACATCCTTCAGGTAGCGACCTGCATCCTCGGCCTGCTGCAGTCCCACCTCGGACAGCGGACAGTCGATGGCCTGGCCTGCATTCAAGACACATGCAGCACGATAAACTCACAGGGGGGAAAATGGCATCCTCTATTTATTTTTTTTAACTATAATTCCTTACCTTGTAGCAGGCCCTCTTTATTGAACTGAGTTTCTCCACTGTAGGAAATACAGATTTCAAGTAAATAGAGTGCCTCTCAAATGCCACATTCCGTATTGTTTTGTTTTCTGTGCACTGTCAACTGCAAATACTGACACAAAACATTTCAAGGTCACAGACAGCAAGGAACGAATAGAGAACAAAGAGCTAGTACAGTACATTTGTGTTTAGTAAATTATCTTAGTTGCAGCAATGCTTCCTGGCAATAAATCATATACCATTGTAAAGCCAGTTTATTACCTGGCCATAAACTCCCCTCTGTTGCTCATCCCACATACGAATGTTCCTTAAAAATATTGCTCCATATCAAAGGGAAGGTTTGCTGCTAAAAAAAAGCCTTGTTACAACAAAGAATTACTCAAACACAAATTTCCTTACATTTTGCACCAGATTTAGACAACATCTCAGTACAAGAAGTGTTGCTCGACGTTTGTCATTTAGGACAGTGCATATTAATGTACTGTACATATGATATGGCAGATTATAACTGCAGGCTAGTTTCCAACTGTTGTCGCTTGGCAGTTTGTAACATTTTAAGTAGGGATGGGCAAGTGATACTGATCATTCTCAGGCCAATACACTGCCTTATTTCAAGGTAACTCAGGCCAATACACTGCCTTATTTCAAGGTACCGGTACTCACAATGGCACCCAATAGCAGTATCAGCCACAATCTTGGGGCTGTTTTACAATCAGGAACTAGAAATTAGGGGAGAAATGCTATTAATTTCATGCAATTATAAGCAAAAAATATGCTACATTGGGATATATAGGTCATGCTTTAAAATCATCCGTCATTTTTTTTTGTTCAATCCACACTGCAAGTTTCACGTGATTGTTACTATTTCATGACCTAGAAGTGTTTTTCACACAAAAAAATTACAGTACAGTACTGCACTTGTAGCTACCATCTCATGGCCATTGTGTTAGCGTCGGTAGAAATGGACTACTTCCGATTTACTTCAAACTAGGTTACGCCGTTGGCGTAGGAACGGCACTAAGTTCTCAGGAGAACACACTGAGGTTTGGATTTGAAGTGGACGACATACATTCTGTTTATAGCAACGTGTTATTTAAACTAAGTGCTTCCACCTGTATAAACCACAAGGGATCTATTTAGGGCGGAAGTGGATACGGCGATATCGAGTTAGAACTGTCATTATTGTGCACTCTGATGGTCGCGCTAATATACTGCAGCGTCACTCAACAAGCAAGTGTATTTAGTACATTAATTGCTAACGTTATGCGAGGATCGTAACGTCATGTCACCGTATACTGTACGCCCATGTACGTGTCTGTGCTCAATGTGAGATGCTGCTGCTGCTGCACTTACTGTCGAACAAATGTCAAGCCGAACGTTAACGTCTTCATTTCCCGGACACTATCAACAACCCAAAACGCCTTGCGCATCAATTACAAGCTGCTTTCGACGCCCTCAGACGGACTTTCAGCAGCACAAAAACATGTCGACCACTCTACTTCCCTGCAGTCCCCAACGTCAAGCATACTGCTGTTAGTAAGTACGCAAGTCAATTTCGGACAGCTTCCGTTTTGCCGCAATTACGGTAACGGCGGTGCTTAAAAAAAAAACATCTTTATTCACACAATAAACAATATACAAGCTAAGGGAGAAGATTGAATGCAAAAATTGAATACAATATAAACAACTCAAACACAGAACACGCCAGGGAGGTTAAAACATATAAAAGCTAAAAAATAAAATAAAAAATTTAATCAGCAATATAAAAAGAAAAAAAAAAAAAAGACAATACAAAATCATATTTAAAAAATGACAACGTTTACCGTAATTGTACATGTTCACAACTTTTAGACACATGTGTATGTGTGTATATGTATATATATATATATATATATATATATATATATATATATATAAAAAGCATAAATTTAGACTTATGAATGTAAAATTTCGCTAGAATAATAATGTTTATCAAATAAAATTGTCTCATCAAAATCATGTTTCCAAAATAAGGAGAAACCTGGATAGATGTGGACCATAATGAATTGTGATAATTTACCCTAGAATTGCTTTATATATGGACAATACCAGAACAAATGGACTGTTTCTCCTGATTCTTCACCGAAGCTGCAATTAACATCAAGATCTTTCTTAAATTACATTTCAGCATTCGTTGGGTAAAATCTATGCACCATTTTACGTGCATTTTCTTGAGGGTGTGGAGACATGTATTGCTGAAAATACAATTGCAAATTAAGCTGTTCTTATTTTTACTGTTGTCTGTAAAACATTTTTTTCCAATAAAGGTTTCAGTAATATCCATTATTCGATACATAGGATGAGTGTCTTTTCCAAAGGACGTTCTGTAAAGTGCAACAATACTTCATTATTGAAGGATATAAGGACAGTACGAAATTGAGGGACAGAGGGAGTATAGAATGAAAATGGAAGGAAGGAAAAATTAAATGAGGGAACAAAAACAATGATGGTATGGAACAAAGGACAAATGAAAGTAACAAAGGAAGAAAAGAGGGAAGGAAAAAGGATAGTATTAAGAATAAAGAAAGGGAGAAAGGATAGAAGGAAGAGAGGCAGTAAAGAAGGAAGGATTGAGGGAAGGACAAGATGAGGTAAGCAAGACTGAAAGAAAGGGAGTGAGGAAGGACTGCAGGATAGATAAGCAGGATGAAAGGAAGAAATAATGGAAGGAACAAACCACAAAACAAGGGACAAAAATAAAGATAGTATTTAAGGAAGGAAGAAAACGGAAGGAAGGAAGAATGGAAAGACAAACTGAAGGAAGGAAACAAAAATTATATGGCAGAAAGGTAAGAAAAGATGAGGGAGGAAAGGAAACCCTATTTTGAACCCTATCTCTTGAATGCCGCTGCTACTGCATAAAAGGTTTTACTTTGGACACGTGTGGATATTATTGCAGATGGGAATTTGTGTGGTGCGATGTGTCACAGTGTTCTGGGATAGTTTAAGTCATGTTGCAATGTTGAAGGAGGAGCATTGTAATGAAACATGACAACAAAACAACTTTCTAAAGGACCCATTTGGCCATTTTCAGCAATAAAAATCCACATTTTGTCTAGAATTTATTTGATAACGTTATTATTTTTCATGTACCATTTATACCTTTAAAAACCCATTTTGACACTTGCTGTCGATTGAAAATGACATCACAGGTGTTCAGAGCTCAAGAAACGACTAATAACGGCTCACCTGTTTTCTGGGTTTGGTCATGTGAGCACACGTGATGCCATTTTCAGTCAACAGCAAGTGGCAAAGTGCATTTTTAAAACTATTAATTGTGCATTAAATTAATTCTGGACAAAATATAACATTCTTACTGCTTCAAATAGCGAAATGAGTCAAGTATCCCTTTAAAGTGTAACATATGCCTACTTTGGCCAACTAAATCTTGCATACATACGCATACCTTTACCTTCATGCCTTCACTCCTCAATATCTACTTCTGGGTTTCAAATTATGGAGCTCAGTATTTCCTTTTACAAAAATAAAATTGCTTCATTTTTGGGGGGTTGATAGTGAATGGGAGACTATAAGTTGTTCAAATACTGTCCTCCCGAAGAGAAATATGGCAGAAGTGGTCATATTTTAGCAATACATGTACAAATGTTTCTCAGTATGATGCTGAAGACGATTAGAATGTTTTATAATTAATACAATTATTTTTTTTTAATTTGTATTGAATACAAATTGTAGTTGAACAAAATTTTGTGGTCAGTGAATTTAATACCGTTACTGATGCTGTTGTTTTAGAAGTATATTACTAACATATATATTGTGCATTTTAAATTTTAAACCCATAATTATATTGTAGTACAAGTGTGTGTGTTTACTTTAGTGACTTCAAAACAAGTTGAACCTTGTAAAATTGCAATGCAGCGAGACGTCACATGATTCTACTGAGGTGTGCGACATCCATTTTGACCTCAAATAGTGCTTTTGCCCCTTATAGCTGCAGGTGTACAGTATACTAGGATTGATCACGTGTTGCATATTTATGCAGTATTTGTTTTAAGCTGTTTACTTCATATTGTGTTCACTAGAGCATTCAACATGAATGGAAGTTGTATTTACCGCATCCCTTTTCTTGCAGGTGTTTCCAACCGTTCTTGATTAAAAAGTTACATGATGACGCTCAAGTAATTTATGACTTCTGTTGAAGCGTACTTTGCGGTGCCGTCTGCTCACTACTGCAAACACGCATGCAACTCAGGAAACAAATGTTTGTGAAAAGGAAGCGAGGCAAGTAAGCTGATGTGGTGTCACACCCTTTAAAGCAGAAGTTTATTGAACAGAGGTTGTGCAACAGACATTTGAGGTACATGATATGGGTTCTAGTGAGGAGGGGGCAAGTCCAAGGGAAATGTGCTCCATTCAAACTTCCAGATATCACAATATTTATGGGTCAAAATGACAGGTGGATTTCACAAACACACGCAAAGTGAACGCACATGATCTCAGACCAAAATACGTCGTTCCCACATTGGGAATCCACATTCAGGGTGATTGTGACTGAATAAAGCAACAAGTGTACTTTGGCCATCATAGGAACATGTCAGATGTAGCACCAACATGAGCAAAACATGCGAGAACACCCCCGGAAATGTTCCGACTGCCCCCTCCAGTATTTCCTAGTGGAAGCCGAACAGCGGCACGTCCACAAAATGCTGATTTGTTGGTTGCTATTCGATTCCAGGCTCCCTAACTGCAGAGGTATTGATGATGGATTGGTTTGTATGTATGTATGCTTTATTTTGTATGTAGACAGTAATCCTGAGGTATAGGACATATACCACTGATGCAGAATGTGACTGAAGAAAAAGAGCAAAAATAGATTGAAAAAGGGGGTAAAGGAGACATGCTATCTAAGCAAACTGTACAAAAGAACATTTCCAGTCGAATACTCATTTCATGTTCTTCTATCACCTTCTACTTCGTTTTTCTCAATTTATCTCTTAAGCAGTAAAATAATTATATTATAATACAAATGTTTATAAAATAGCAGCACACTCAAGTGACACATCACAACTCTGTAATGTTATTTTGTATAAATGAAACAAATTCATAGCTTTTAGCAGCGCAAAAAGACAACAATAACTCAATAAAAATATTGACTTTTTTTTTCTTGATGTCTTCACACCTCCTCTGTCCTCTTCACTTTGGAATACAGTATCTCTAAATCTTAGAAGGAAAAAAAAACCCTTTTGTGGGTCTGGTCACCCCATAAAATATATCAAACACAAATTGAAAGTGTGGTCTCAATATATAACACACGCAACAACAATTGCAGGAAAGACATTACGTTTGGGTGAGAGCTTACATCCGGCAGAGGCAAAATCAAGGAGGGCAATGACCGAAAACGGGAAGCTTTGGCAAATCAAATTGCCAAATTTCAAACAAAACAAAACAAAGACATTCCCACATTTTCTTCAGTCTGACAACCGGCGATGTCGTCGATGAAAAAACAAAGAAAAGTCCAAAAAAAGAACAACTCTCTGCCTGATGGATTATTCGAAGCAGCAAAGCTCAAAGAGGACTGAATGACACACAAAATGGCCTCACACAATGTTGTCCAACATTTTCTGCAATTTCAAGCCAGCACCATAGAAAGTGAACAGCCACTAAAACACACATCACTTGTGGTGGTTTGGAAAGGAAAACAAAACAAAACAAAAATAACTCATTGGCCTCTGTAGAACATGTGCAAATATTGGATGTTACGACCACCCGAGCGCCGCCGCCCTGTGTGACATGACTGTGGCTGTGATGCAGATAAATAGAAAGAAATATTCAAGTACAAAAAAAAATCTTGACAGTGTAAAGGAGAGCCACAGATGAGGAAACTGTGTGTCTTGGCCTTTGTATTTGTTCCAATCCTTGGAACTGGACATGCAGGCTTCCTTGGATCAAGTTGGTCTTTGCCTGAATCGGAATGTTCGTTTCGATTGGAATGTCCCGTTTGATGTGACTCTTACTTGACATAGGGGGTGATTGGGAAACCAGCCCTACTAAGTAAACCAAAGAAAAGGCTAAAAATAAGAGGAAAATAATGGGAAAGAGCCACCCACCCACCTCCAAATCGCCACCAATTCATTTTGACGTCTCTCCTGGGGAGCATGTTCTCAAAGTGCTTTGCCATTGAAATCAATATGGAGCCCACGTGGGACTCCACATGCATTGACAATATCTTGTACTCCTCCAAGCAACAACAACAACAAAAAGGAAATACATCCTCACATGATCTGGCAGCCTTAGTTCCTCATTTGGCATCCATGTAAATGGAAACCATACATTTTTCAATTCGACTCAATTATCTGTGTTATAGTTCACCTCCATAAAGAGAATTTTAATTCCACCCGCTCGTTCTGCTCTCAAACCTCGATTGGGTGTTTCTAGTCATCATTCAGCCACTGGCTGTACATCAGCAGCATGCCGCCGCGGCACCACACTCCCTCACTATTCCGTTCATCCATCAAAACCACCGTTTCCCGTTCTTTCCGCACCCTGTCGCCTCCCTTCTAACAAACGCAGGAGAAACCCCGTCCTCCTGTCGTGGAGGCACGGTCCTCTCCGCCCTTCGAATGTGCTCCGAAACGCTTCGTCTTGGAGAGTTGTGCACTCGGAAACCTCCTCAAGGAGACGCAACATTGTAACACCATGTGACAATATGTGGTCACAAACAGCACGGCAGTAATAAAAGAAAGGTGAGGCTGAGGCTATTAAAGACTTTCCAAAGACGCTGCGAGTGAAGTGAAGGTTCGTTCACTCGCACACACTCCGTCTCATTCATAGTCCATGCAGCAGTTTATTGCTGGCCAACAACAGACGGAGATACACTGCGAATGAATGAAGGCAGTGACATAGCATAGATGCCCTGTTATACTGATAGACAAAGTACGTATGTATGTATTGAACCTCAGCCTGCTCCATCGTCTTCTAACATTGTAAGTGCCTCGCGCCGTAGAATGTCGACTGCTAATTTGGAGACAGGATCCCATTCAGACGGCACACACACACGCACGCTGAATCCACTCATTGACTCACACATGCAAGCAGCCTGACAAAGGAGCTTATTGATCTCGACTACTCAAAATATGTCAAATAATATTATTACCACTAATAATAATTACTACGACGACTAATAATGATGATTCAAACGATCCTGTCTCAGCCCTGGATTTGGGACCCACCAACATTACGCATACTGTTCTCAAAGCTTCCTCTCCATATCTCACTAATGGTCAGACGATAACATGACAAAATCGACAGCGAGGAAAATCAACTAAGCTCGCACTTTGATCCCATGTATGCAACTTTCTGCCAACCAGCTATGGTTACAATATAACTTAATGATCATTCTATACAATCAAAGGCAGAATGCAAATATGATTGGTTTCCCTTCTGTGTATCCAAGGCACCACAGAGCATAATCATGCCCCAAATCTGTCGCTTTAGATAAAAATAAAAAATAAACCGAGATTTCGTGGGCAGGCGGTTTTCTTGAAGAACAGAAAAATCTACAAAAAACTAGCAAGCATTGTTCTTTTTCTTTTAAAGGGCTTGTGTTTTTAGCATTTTGTTTTTTTGTTCTTTTTTTTCTGCTTTTACAAAAGTTTTTTTTCATGATTCGTATTTTTTGTTGTTGTAAATCCTCTGGTGGTTCACAAGTTGATGTCACGGACGTCTGTCGGGGTGGAGGACTGATCCAGCTCGTCCAGGCCTTTACTGCTCGGGCCTCTCTGGCTCTGCTGCTGTTGCTGCTGCTGCTTGCGACCCTCACGCAGGCTGCTCTCCAACACACGCTCGATCTGCTCCTGGCACTCTTTCAGAACATCCTGCAATGTCACAAGACAGACACACCAACATTAAGAATGCTGTTGACTAGGGATGTTCTATTGCCGATAACACTTTTTTTTACGAGTACTATGGTAAACCCTTGAGTACCAGTACCAAGTGTCGATACCACTTGTGCTTTTGATACATAAAATATTCAAAAGACAAAAACAACAATGAGAGATATATATTTTTAGGATATATATATATATATATATATATATATATATATATATATATATATATATATATATATATATATATCCTAAAATAATTAGTGTTCCTTAAAATTGCATGAAATTAACAGCAATTTTCAATTCTTCTCATTTGTAGTTCCTAATTGGAAAATGGCCATAAGAGGGCAGCTGATATTGGTATCGGTCACTCTTGTGAGTGCCGATACCATGAAATAAGGCATGGTATTGGCCTTATACGATACCTGGCATCGCTATTCGCCCATCCATCCCTACTGTTGAGCAAACCCTAGAAGTGGGAACCACATTATTCTGTTTAAAACTGAAAATTGTTGCAACCTTTTTTCCCTAATCAATCAAATCCATCAAAATACAGTATCTGTCAGAAACCATCTAACGATCACTTATTGATCTGATTTACAAGTTGCTGAGCATGAGCTAGCAAGTCTGGCTGCTCAAAAACAAGGGATGGTCAAGTGGTGGCCCACAGGCCGCACGCAAATTTGTCCTCGATTAATTTTGGAAAAAATGTATAAATACATTTTTTACAGTAGCAGATCAGTTTAAAGTTGTAATCACAGTGTTCACCACTAGATGGCAGACATTGCTCAAGAGCACTTTCAACGTCAAGACTGTAGGCTACGTCATCAAAGAGCGAGCAGATCCTGGCCTGTAGCCAGGGAAAAATTAGGTCAAGAAAATGGTGTATTTGAGGTAAAATAGGAAGCAGAAAATATGGGCACTCTATTTAAAAACAAACCAGCCATAAAAGTTTTCAACCCAAGTCACCACTACAACCCTCGGCTTCATCCCGTCAGCCCTTTTTCTTTTCGGGTATAATTGTATGTGAAAAATGATTGTTGTAAATTGTCTCTATGATTGTCCGAAAGGAAAAATTAACAAGAAAAACAAAAACAACATGTCTTAAATTGTAAAAATTGTATTATTATTTTTTTTATACTTCTGATATGGACGTGTGCCGTCCTATGTTGTCTCCCGGTAGCTCTGCCAAAAAATTGTGTCCCTGCTTTAAAGGGTCAAAAAGGCTCAATGGTAAACGAGTGGAGGAGATCCACGCTCAAAGTAGACTAGAAACCAAAGATTTAGCAATCCAAACTGGACCACTTGGTGCATATGAGGTATTGTGCCAGTGTTGCTTAGGGAGAAAATCGCCCTCCACAACTATCTTTGTGAATGACAAATTTCAGGGGGGTGGGGCTGGATGCCAGACGTTTTAAATGATCACGGACTTCCCAGCAACTCCCACTAGCATCAAGGCCGAGGGGCCTACGGGACGCAGATCCAAGCACATTACGTCAGCCCACCGGGGTTGTTCGCCCAACAGCGATGCACATGTGCACACCTGCACACCTGCACACCTGCGCCTGCCGTTCCCGACCAGACGCCCAACCATGCCGCCAGTTCCTCGGCCATTCCCAAGCGCTGAGAAAACAGAGGCAGCCTTGACAACCACGTCTGAAAACACAGGTAGTACCAAAGCTATGTTAATGGCATCCACCTCCTGTGGGAGCACAAAGGTGGTGGCGTTTTAACGAGAGCCAGTCCTTGTGCCTGCCTGCCTGCCTGCGGGGGATCCACGGGAGAGCCAGCCAGCTCGGCTTTCACCATCAAAGGCGCTCTGGCAATGTGAGAATCCACCTGGGAGAGGAGCCTCTCAACAGCACTGAGCCCTCATATCCGTCTGTGATGGCTGGCCCACGGTGGGGACGGGCGGGGCGGCCGACTGTGGTGGTGCCGACTGTTGAATAGATTGTTAGCAGAATAATCTCACAGATGTTTTATTGGTGGTGCAGCGGGAACATTTGTTCACAATTGAGTGTGCTAATGGAGAACACTACCTTTGAGCTGAGTGATACTGTAACACGAAAAAAAGTTCCTTGGCTCAAAGTGCCAATAAGCTGCAGCTTATTTAAACCCGGAGAGCCAGTGTTTTATTTTCAGAAGAAACACGACATAACTCAGAACAGAATTGCGCCCTTCAGGAGCAACACATGGCTCACTGACAAGAGGTCAAGGTCAAACAGCAATACAGATTACAGGCTAAAACATGCATGAGACAAGTTTCCAAAATGTAGTCCTGTCTATTTGTGCCTATTGAGTTTTTTCCCCCTTCAGATTTAGTTCCAGCTTGAAGTAATTGCCACCACTAAATCTTATTTTGTCACACTGGTGGTTAGAATCCGGGAATATGGATTTGATCTTGACTGGGTCAGATATGAAGGAAACCCAATTGGGGGCCATCCTCTAACACAGAGGTGGGCAATCTCGGTCCTCGAGGGCCGGAGTCCTGCAGGTTTTGGAGGTTTCTCACTTTCAACACAAGCTGATTCCAATCAACATGATCGTTATCAGGCTTATGCAGAGCTTGCTTATGAGCTGATCATATATCAGCTGTGTTGGAGAAGGGCAACATGCAAAACCTGCAGGACGCCGGCCCTCGATGCCCACCTCTGCTCTAACACACCCAGTGCACCCACCCACCAACATGAGCCCCAACAGTTATAAAATTTCAATTCCTGTGAGAACCCTCAGCAAAGCTCCAAACATGTACAGCAACTGCCTGCGTTTTACCGCAAGAATGCACGCCTTCACTTCTAATAAGACACTCTCACAGACTCTGAAGCCTTTTCAGCGGCAACTCTAACCACTTGCCAAGCCGTATAGGCTTTATTTGAGAACGTTTTATGACCTCAGCGTGTGACTACTGGAAACATTGGTAGCATTTTCAGGGAAGATCGAGGTGCTTGCATAGCAAAGACCAACAGCGAACCTCATCCCTGAAGACAGAGCGCTTAAGTGAGGCATCTTGTGTCAGAGGTGGCAAATCCAGGTCCAGAAAGTAAAAACCCTGCCACAGTTTGGCTTTTGCCCCAGATGCTAGTTAGCTCCCTATAGCTAGCTCTAGCTAGCTAGCTAGCACCAGGGGCTAAAGCCAAACTGTGGCAGGGTTTTTACTTTCTGGAACTGGATTTGACACCTCTGCTTGTGGTGCTGCCTCAAACCGGAAAGCACATGAATCCTCGCACCTCCAGCATTCGCCATATTTCAGCAATCGATCTGCGTGACAAGGCAAGCACATTATTCCTGGGCGGCCTTTGTGACACGAGCGGCAGGGGGAAGTCGCGCAGACAGACTAAACCAAAAGGAAGAAAAGTGTGAAGCCATGGAATGCGTTTCAAGTGCCGACTGCACCACACAGGGCTCGATGGTCAGCGCTGGAGAGCGCACACACAACAGTCGACGCACTTATCTCTTCCAGAAAGAGGCTGACAGTGGAAATCCTAACTATAGAAAATGCCATCATTCTTTTTTCTGTGGCCCAAAACTGTTGTTGATCTTCCAAAATAAACGCGTTTTGCTTGCTGTATCCACGGCCGTTCTGCAACTCATATCACATGATCTCAAACTACAGTTTAAAGGCTACAAAGTTCTAAGAAGACAAGAAAAGTAGAAAACAGGAGGAAGAGAGGAAATAGTCATTAAGAGAAGATGGAGAAGCTGACGCTAATTGTTAATGTGAACTGCAGAGTCAGGAAAGACCAAGTGCTTCGGTGTATAGTAGACCTTTCAAAGACATCTGTTCAGAAGCACTTCAGGGCTGCGAGCCAGCAGCTATCAACAGAAAATTTGAATTACAGTACAATTAGTGCGTATAAAATAAACACGATGGGTACATTAGCAATTTAGCACGCGCTTGAACAGTGGAACATGCTAACAGCTGACATCAGCATGACCAAAAGCTGGAGGTCAAAAGTACATTAAATATTTTTAATATCAGCAATGTAATTTGTTTTTACGCACCGTTTTGCACCACAGAGTTCTGAGTTTAACTCTTTGACTGCCAAAAACGTTAAATGACGTTTAGTAAAAACCTACGGAGGGCCGCCAAGGACGTTAAAAGACATTCTCCAATTTTTTTTATTATTTTTTGGGAAACGGGTGGAGAAAAGCCTTGGCCAGCTGTGGTGAAAGTTTCAAGCAGATCTAGTTAGCCTAATGACTATTTTTGGCCCCTAGATGGCAGCAATGACTCTCTTTTGACAAGATTGGGTAGGCGTCAGTAGAAGACGTGAGGCGGAGCTGGAGGGGACAATGGCTGGGGAAGGGAAGAGAACATGGCGACCGGTTGCAAGCAGCTCACGCTCGAGCAATTTTTTTCAAAGACGAAAAGCATCGACCAACGCTAAAGAGCACATTGATGACGACGATGATCATCATCGATGATGATGATGGTGACTCCGAGGTTGGAAGCGTTGACGCGGCAGTAGAAGACGTGAGGCGGAGCTAGATGGCTGAGGAAGCGAACAATGGCGACCGGTTGCAAGCAGCTCACACTTGGGAATTTTTTTCAAAGACGAAAGGCATCGACCAACGCTAAAGAGCACATTGATGATGACGATGATCATCATCGATGGTGACTCCGAGGTTGACGCCGAAATTGGAAGCGCTGACGCGGCGGCTATGATGACGTCATAAAGGTTCACGGGCTAGCGATGCTAACACCGGAAAACGCGGAGCACAACCGAGCACGCTCAGGCGGACGTTCAATCAGACGACGAAGAGTACCCCGAGTCCAATGCATATTCATCGGAGGAGTGGGTACAGTCTGCTACTTGCTATTCCCCGGAAAAAAAGGCCGTCAAGAAAGTGTAACGTCTGCACGCGAAACGGACAATCGAAGAGAAACGTATCTGTTGTGCAAATCCTGCTCCGTCTCCTTGCACGCAGGGCAGTGTTACAAAAAGAAAAACTGTATTTGAAACATCCACATAATTGTAAATAGTACCACAGTTGCACACATTTGTAAATAGTTTGTGAAATTGTTTTGTCAAATTGTTACACTGTTGAATGGAAATAAACGTATTTTGCAATCTAAAAACACTTTTTCATTGTTGATGGTGGTGTATTACAGAAGTAAAGCACTATTTAGGGGTTTGTGGCATCATTCATGGACAAAAAGAAGTGTAGAATTCACTAGAGTGCATGAAATAACATCGTTTCACAAAAAGCTCTTTTTCTCCGCTTTTTGTTTCAAAACAGAGCATTTCGGTGAAACTAACCATTTTCTATTGTTGATTACTGAAGAACGGAATAAGGTAGAAACAAACTTTTTTTTTCTGATGAAAGATGAGAGTCCAATCTTTCATTTGGTAGTATGTGTGTGTTTCCATAGTCCAAACACAACATTTTCTGTGGCCCTTGAAAGATCAGTCAAAATGCTTAAATCGGCTGGCACTGGCAACATCCCGTTTCTGAAAACGTCTGGCAGTCAAAGAGTTAATAACACTTCTCAAAAATGTTTTTTTTTTTAAATCAGCTCAGCGCTTGCACACTTATTGAATCTTTTGATGGCGACATTTTGACACCAGAATGCATTATTTGTTTGACCTTACAGCTTTTACTGTATCTCTATTTTGATACATCGCTATCATCTATCCTTCACAGGGATCACAGTTGGGAACACCAGGTGTGTGTGTGCACATGACGTGACACACATTTTTCCGGCAGTCCAAGGTGGTGACTGGGCCTTGTCACATTTCCATTGGAAAAGCGCAGCTTGCGTATAGCGCAGATGGCAGCAGGGTGCCAGGAGGGGGCGGCCTAGGTCATGATGTCGTTGGCAACAGCGGCAGCATTGGCAAAACTTTCCCCTCACACTTGGCATGGCTCTTGAGCTAGCGCTAGCGATACCTTCTTACTGGCCAAATACAAATACAGAAAGTTACTGTATGTGTCCGGAGTTTGGTTCAAACCTCCAACATGGTGACTGCAGTCGAAATTGTCATCATGGTAACGATTTGGTGTGTCACAGGTTCTACTTATGCTAAAAATCTCTCTGACCGTGTCAATGACTGCATCGAAATGCTTTCAAAGAAAATAAGCAACAAATTAGTGTACATTCCCATTTTAAAGCTGTCTCCCTACCGGTGGTCTGATACAAGTCCATGAGTAATTTTACAAACCAAAACATAGCCAATCTGTTTACTTTTGGCTGGCTCCTAAGCAGTTTATACTTAAGTCCCTCATATATATGTTGAGTTAGGAAAGGTGCCCTTGGCCTCGCCTCCAGCCTGCATTGCAAAGCACGGCTTGTCTGGATCCAGGAATGTGGGGAGTTGATCAGAGAGCCACAGAGCGGCTTCATTCCCTCAAGTCCCGAAGCGTGCAGTCTAAACACACTGAGGTCCTGTGCTGCTATTTGTTTTTCCTCAGCCGGCCGGCCGGTGAGCGGGACTTCACACAGCATACGCCAGAGGGAGCCATGCCTTCCAGCCGCGACACTTCAAGAAGCAAAAGGAAGAGGCGGGAGAGGCTCAATTGTCACCATGCAGGCCTGATGGTCCACCTCAGCCTCCTCCTCCTTTGACGCCTTTTGGGCCGGGATTTAACAAACTGCGG
Organism: Vanacampus margaritifer; assembly: GCF_051991255.1. NCBI lineage: Eukaryota > Metazoa > Chordata > Actinopteri > Syngnathiformes > Syngnathidae > Vanacampus > Vanacampus margaritifer. The sequence continues at coordinate 4,007,990 of NC_135437.1, forward strand.
TTGGGGGCGACAGCTATCTGCCCCCTGTGTAGTGAGCACACACCAATTCTTGTTCCAACTAAGTCAACAAGTGCAAATCAAACACCAGGATTCTTCAAGCCCTTCATTTGATTGGCACATCTCCGCCATCTTGAACTCACTAACACAAGGTGAACGGGTCAATTTCGTAACACGGACCTCCACCAAGTCCAAACAAGATGGATTTTTCCTTCCAATGTTGCATTTCATTAGTGGCAAACGAGCTAAAGCACGTTGAGACTTGAGACAGTCGCATGATAAATGCCAGGTACCACGCATGGTCCCGCCGCTGTTTGGACTCGTCTTACCCACCACAGTAACATTCCCAGGATTGTTTACATGAAGAGGCCCTAGTCAGACGAAAACCTGACACTTGCTAACTAGTCAATGTTCTGACAAACATTCTGGAAACAAATGTTCTCCTTCTGCTATTAAATGTTGTAGCGTGACGAACAAAGACGAGTGATGTAGGAGTTCTCTTGAGTAGTCACTGCTACTGATACCAAGCAGGCAAACCACAAGTACTTTTGATACATAAAATTCCCCCCCAAAAAACAATGACAGATCATTTTAACTCTTTCAGTGCCACTGACGTCTAAAGATGTCAAGTAAAAACCTACGGAGCACTGCCAATGACGTCAAAAGACGTCATCCAATTTTTATTTTTATCTTTATTTTTGAAACGGGTGGGGGGAAGCCTTCCGGAGATGTGCTGAAAATTTTAACCAGGTTTTTTTAGCCTAATGACTATTTTTGGCCCCTAGAGGGCAGCGATGACTGGCTTTTGACAAGATCGGGTGGGCGTCAGTAGAGGCGGAGCTAGAGCGTCGAGCAGGAGATCAGAATGGAAAACAAAGAAAAATGGCGACCGGTTTGCGAGGAGCTCACGCCCGAGCGGTTTTATTTCAAAGACAAAAGCATCGCCCAAAAAGAGCACATTGATGACGACGATGATCATCATCGATGATGATGAAGGTGAATCCGAGCTTGACGGCGAAATTGGAACCGCTGACGCGGCGGCTATGACGGCGTCGTAAACGCGGAGCACAATCGAGCACGCACAGGCGGAACGTTCGATCGGACGACGGAAAGTGCCTCGAGTCCAATGCATATTCATCGGAGAAGTGTGTACAGTCTGCTACTTGCTATTTATTCCCTGGAAAAAAGGCCGTCAAGGAAGTGTAACGTTTGCACGTTGCACAATGTGAAAGTGAAAGTAAACTGCTGTGCTAGTCCTGGCGTCTCTTGCACGCAGGAGAGCGTTACAAAAAGAAAAACTGTATTTGAAACATCCACATAATTGTAAGTAGTACCACAGTTGCACACATTTGTAAATAGTTTGCGAAATTGTTTTGTCAAATTGTTACACTGTTGAATGGAAATAAACGTATTTTGCAATCAAAAAACACTTTTTCATTGTTGGTGAAAGCGTTTTACAGAAGTAAAGCACTATTTAGGTGTTTGTGGCATCATTCATGGACAAAAAGAAGTGTACAATTCACTAGTGCATGAAATAAGCCGTTTTTCTCCGCTTTTTGTTTCAAAACAGAGAATTTCGGTGAAAGTAACCATTTTCTATTGTTGATTACTGAAGAACGGAATAAGGTAGAAACAAACTTTTTTTTCTGTTGAAAGATGAGAGTCCAATCTTTCATTTGGTAGTATATGTGTTTCCATAGTCCAAACACAACATTTTCTGTGGACCTTGAAAGATCAGTCAAAATGCTTAAATCGGCTGGCACTGGGAACAACCCGTTTCTGAAAACGTCTGGCAGTGAAAGAGTTAAAGAAAGACCTATACATCCCAAGATTTTTTTATTCTTCTGATTTCTAATTTCTAGTTCCTGATCCTAAAATGGCCACAAGAGGGCGGTACTGGTGATACTTGTATTGGTACTCGCCAATCTTTAACAAAGCCGCTACATAGTCAATTGCCATGGCTATGAAAATATGTCCGATTCCAAATATGATGCAGTGCAGTTGTACACTACTGCAAACTACAGTACAAGAATGAACATATTGCTTAATTCCTTCCTGAGAATCATCTTTGTAGATACACAATGTATTTATATCATGCTGTATGTAAGTGTGTGCTAATGGTGTTAGCTGGTCCGATCCAACCTTTTCCAAGCACACGCGCCAAAGACAAAATGGGACTAAAATGAGTTTTGCAAACAAAAACTCACCACTTCTGTGTTTGTGATTTTGGCCAGCAGGTCTGTCAGACTGTCCCCCCACTGGGATTGGTTCACAGAGTCCAGCTGTAAACCACAGATTGCCGCCCCCACACTTCCTGTGGCAATCATGGATGGAGGATACATGGCAAATCTGAAATCTGATGAAGAGGGAAAAAGTTAATTGATTAAATGTGGGAGAGATGAGGCCATTTTTTGTGATACTCATACCATTCCTTCAATAATTTGGGTACCTCAAATAAAAAAAAGAAGAAGACATTTACAGTATACAATATACTGTACTATATATGTCAAGGAAGCTGAAAATATACTCATTATGTAAGACGCTGCTAACGCAATGGCGAACTTCAAAATAAAAGCTTCCCAAATAATGAAATGACGGCAATGCAACCATAGTAGGCTTTTATTTGGAAGTTGGCACACGTGATGGCGTGACAGCGTGTTTGACTTCACTTTTTCAGATACATTTGACATTTGGGCTTGCCTATCACTGTTTTTATTGGCACAAGTCTCCAGTATTAGTGGGTGTGTATAAACATTGACATCTCGTATGAGACACATCGAATTTATACTTCAAATGGATTTGCTTTTACCACACTGCCTAGTTTGGAAATAAGGATTTATATTAAAATTTTCATTTTTTAGTAACTTTACTTGAAATCTTAGACCCTGAACCACATATTCAATGGGCATTTAAAGGTTTAAAAGGGAAGTAAGTCTAATTACAGCATTGAGATTAACATTGTGTTTGTAGAATACAAATTAAGCAGAAAAATCCACCCTTTTTTATCCATCACATGTGGCGGCCATTTTGTGACTTGCTGCCGACTGAAAACTGTGATGTCATTGACAGCAAGTGGCACAATGGCCATCGCATGAGAAACGGGGTTGATTTTGCTACTTAATTAATTCGTATTCCACAAACACAATATTAATCATTTTTGGGTTTACTTCCCTTTCAAGCATTTAAATGGCCTTTAATGGAGGGTCCGGGATTTCAAGTAAAGTTACGAAAAAAATAATTTTTTTAACATTGTTACTTTAAATCAGGAATTACATGAGTATTTACCATAGGATTACATATTTATCTGGTGTTGTTTCATAATTTCAGATTCTAATTAATATGTTCCTCAAAGTACGTACATGAGAGAAACAATACTGTATGATTTGGTAATCCAACAGCCAGTTGCTAAATAATCCTTCTATTGCGCACAGCCTGAACGCAGCGCTCACTAATGACCAGCAGCCTGGATAATGAGGGTTCGCTTGGCTTGTAAAGGAGCTGAAAAGCAGAACCCCCCCCCTTCCCCCAGGCCAACCCCTTTTCTTCCATCTCCTGAGTAAATCGTGTGCTCGCTCAAAAAGCCCCATAGCGCTTGGAAAGGGAGGAATAAAGAGGCTCAGTGCCTGTGCCAATGCTCACTGCTGTAGGTCCTTTTTCCACGTGTGGTCACAGGCGCGCGTCTCAAAGACCAATAACCTTGTTAGCTCCCCTCACTGTCATTCATAATGCAAATGAGACAGCTTGTGAACGGGCCAGAAGCCCGAGAAGGCAAGGCGTGGGGGAGGGGGGCACAGAGGAGAGAGAATCAGCATCTCTCTGGACGTCTTGCTCAACTTCTACCTTTCTTTCTGGAGAGCGCACTCGGGGTGGGGGCCAAATGACACGCATGCCCCGCCCGGGCTTTGGTCGGCCCTCCTATCTTTTAGCATATTAATAGAGTGGCGGGCCGGCCGGCCATAGGGAAGGCGGAAGAGTGCCACTCCATTGTCCGGAGTCATCACCTCATTTCAGCCCATTGAGAGACGCGGGGGTGGGGCGGGGGGGTCAGCAGCAAAAGGAAGATGAAGACGGAGGGCCGGACAGCGTGGTGACTACGGGTTCAAACGTTTGACATCTCTGCAGCGTCCGGACCCCTCGTGAGGTTTTGCGGGAAGAAAAGAGTTGCCCTCTGGTGACCCTCACCTCCACTCCTCCCCCCACAAGCACGTCTCTGTTTCTGGGAGGGGGCAGGGGCAGGCTGCGCATTAACATATCGCCATATTCAATTGCAAAGCAAACGGCATGCCGCGGACGGCCGTGAAGGAGATTTTTCTTCCTTCGGCTGGAATCAAAGAGGTGGGCCCTTTGATAGCTGCAAAGCCAAAGCCCCTCGCTGCCTTTTGAACATGCGCAGCCGGACGCTTTCTCATGCTGTTGACAAATAAATGAACTTATTATACACCCCTGTGTTGGCGGCCGGGCCTCTGCCAAGAGGCCGATTTATTAAAGGCCACCTCCAGCCAAGAGGAAAGTGTGCACAAAAGACCCTCGGCATTACATCACTGCTGTAATAGTACAACTTTCTCCAGGGGGTGAAAAGAGAGACATACACGGACTGACACGCGGTGTAATATCAGCGGCACAGATGCATTTTGTGACGGATTTTGCGCACAACACAGCAGGCACGTGTGTATTTTCGGCGCCGCTCATTGAGATTCTCATGGAGGATCACGGAGCCGAGTGGGGACGCGCGCCTCCGATGGAAAGCAGCGGCCACCTCATCTGGCGTGCCTCTCGGCGCCTTCAATGGCCCTTTCTCTTGCTGTCTGCAACTCGGTCCTCTCTGGCCTCTGGTCACATAGCGTCTGCTGCCCTACATGGCACACGCCTTCCTGGCGGGTGGCTGCCATGTATGCGCTCTCAACTTGTAAATTCATTTACACTGCAGAGTTGAACGCCAGCCATAAAAACTGGCAGAAAATCACATACTCTCCTCTCCAACTCCCTCCTGTTTTTCCAAGGCAATCAATTAAGGTCCTGTTTGGGACGGATGTCGTGCCTGCCTGTTGACCATGTTTAGTAAAGGTGAAGATTAAACATTATTTTAGGATTGCTAAGTCACTATTACCACTAATGTGCCATCATTCAAAAAAATGAAAATGTCACATACAGACAATAATGTAATATAATGGGGTAGTTCACAGCAATGCACCTAGGGAAATACATTACACTAGAGCTACCAAAATTTACTGATTAATCAACAACTAATCAATTATCAAATTTCACCCTCTGAACAGTAATTATTGTCCGATTTCTATCATTCTTCATAAAAGCAGACTTTATTATTGTTATTTGCAAGCATTTGTTTTTACTTTGGAAAACAATGACCGAACCAGTGACTGAATCAGTCACTCTCAGGTGATATTGCTTAAATATTTTATTTAATCAATCATTAATTAATCAACCATTATTTAAAGAATACTAAATAAAGGGAAGATACAAGTCGATAGGCGCTGTCGCAGTTAAAAAAGTCAGGGCATGATGGATCATGCATGATGTAGAAAAATGTTTAACATTAACATTTTAAACTCTGCAATGCAACGTTAATGTAAAATAAAATTGTATCTAATTATTTGATTAATTGATGGAATAACCAATATAATAATTGACTCTAAAAATACGATGCAACAAAGGTTTTGAACCAGAAAATCATTTGATTGATTTAAAAAAACAGTAATTGGTATAAAAAAAAGTTTTGTAATATATCAATATAAATATCAATCTCCAGTATAAAAATAAATGTTATCCAATTACTTGATTAATTAATGGAATAATCAATATAAGAATCGTTTCAAAAAATATCGTGGAACAAAAACCGCTTTGAACCGGAAAAATGTAGTTTGATATAGAGGATGCAAGTGCATCAAACCAAACTGAATCGAATCATTCCACTTTGAAATACATAGAGAAACGTATTAAATTGTCTATTTCTTTGAGAGATATATCCTGGAAGGACATGATGCTTTTACAGTACCGTAGTTTTCAAATGTATGCAAAAAGACAACAAAACCGTCATCACATCAAACCCTCTCCAACTGAACCGTGCCATTCGCAATCCCACTAGGTCGAAACGAATCGAGTCTTTCCACTTTCAAATTAAACCGTCCTTGAATTGTTTCCTACCTAGAGTATCGAAAACTGTCTCGAATAAGCTTTGCGTTCAACGAAACAGACTCACATTTCACACTTGGTAAATTCATCATCAGTATCACCCAAGTTCAACATGCAGACAAAAGAGGATGTTAGATTTTCAAAGACAGGAATGTAGCAGTATCCAGAGAGAAATTCTCTTTGCGCTTCTGCTGTGAGTCAGTTGGCCGCAAGCTTTTCAGTGGGCTGCTGCTGCTGAACTCAGGACATGCCACTGTGTGATTCACTTACTGTGTCACACTTTTGGGTGCAGGCAACTTCCTGCTTCATCCGTTGCCAATGTGGCGCCACCGGACATGATCCCATATATCAGGGCTGTGCGGATAATTTGTCGGAAGTGGTGGCTAATTTGTTCAGGCTCTGACGCATCCAGCGCAGAGGTTTTTTTTTTGGTGTTTTTTTTTTTACGATAACAAACAGCAGTAAAGGTGGTTTAATTGACCACATGTGAGATGAATCATTCATTTGGGGAACGATGTGATGAGCGTCTCCATGGTGACGCCATCCTGGTCCAGTGAGATTGGCATGAAAAGGGACATGAATCACTGAAAAATATTTGCACCGTTGCATGGAAATTGAAATGGCATATTTACCCACAGTTTTACCATCTACAAGGCACCCATGGACATGGTTTTGAAATTTAAAAATAAACCAAAACTTGATTTTATCTGGTTATGCCGATACAGCCAGCACCTTTGTGTGAAGTTGACCAGCTATGCTCATCCACCATGAGTGTAAGTACATATACTAGGGGTGTGAATCTCTCCACAAAAGACAATTTGATATGGTTTTCGTGCAAAACGAAACAAGGATGGTTCGATTTGAAAACGGAACGATTCAAGCCCTTTTTGTTTTTAATTCAATGCAGTTCAATCCAATATCGATTAATATACATATATTTATGGAACATCGATTCTTAAATATCAAGGAAGGACATGATAAAAACTTCACAAACACTACACTCCAAATTAAATTATGCAAAAGCAGAAGCCTATTCATTTTTGTTCATGAAAGTGTTATGCAAACATTAACATCAGCAAGGATGAGATGAAAATATTATTTTTACAATTGTAAATATAAATGAAAAGGTTTCTGAATTGTCCTAAAATAAATTCAGGAAAATACTTAAAAAATCCTGTGAACAATAAAGAAAGAAATTAAAATGTTATTTTTTCATTAATGTATGGGAAAGACACATTGAAATAATCAATTTATTGTTTTATGCATCAATATGGGGCTATGAAAAGGAAAATAGATTCGATATGGATAAAAGATTTTTTTTTAAACCCAGCCCTTCTCGTCAGTACTGTGAAAGTGCTTTTTCCTTCAAAGCTATACAGTCAAACGATTCAATTCGGTTAGATGCACTCTCATTTTATTTGTTCCACCTCTAATATATACAGTATTTATGTGTGTGTGTATATATATATGTGTATATATGTGCATATACATATATATATATATATATATATACGTGTATATATATATATATATACGTGTATATATATTAGAGGTGGAACAAATAAAATGAGAGTGCATCTAACTGAATTGAATATATATATATATATATACATATCCTGCTGGTGAAATGGACTTTAAACACGAGGGGGAAAGGAAAAGGGTGTCTTCTACCTAGTGAATCATTACTTTTCCTCTGTAGAACTAACAAGTTAATGATCAAGTAACTTGACAGTTCAAAGCCACTTCCGAGGCCTTCTTTCCATTGGAGAAAAAGAAAAGAAAAAAGAAAACATGGAATGCCATTCATAACTTGAAGAGCGTGTACTCTGCTACTTGAACCCCTTGCTGATCTCCATCCCGACAAGCAGCACAATAGATTCTCATCCAGGTGTTGCGTTTTGGTATGACCACCTAAAGCACGCATGCCATGACAGTAAATGCTATTAAAAAAAACAGGGCCTAATCCCTGCCAATATGGCCTGAAAACGAAGCAGACAGTTTGGGGTGCATCTGTCTGCCCCGTGCACCCCGTCCGTCTATTCTGCCACTTTAGGCCAATTGAATAAGAATAGGCGAGGAAGCTGCGGCGTGCGTGTGTAGGAACGGAGGTTGATAATCTCCCTTAATGAGCTTGTTTGCGGGCTATTATCCGGCCGGCGGGCTGCCTGAGGGAACGGCCGACGTTTCCTATCAAGTGGCCCCGCCGCGCCGAACCTCACACGGCTCTGCATATGAAACGTAAGGGCCCGGTCTTTTGTCTGGCCTCTCGCAGTCTTGAGCTGAGCCCCTCTACCATTTGCATAGTCCTCAATGGACCAGCCAGTGTTATTAATTAATACAGAGCCAGCCTACGCCACCTGACAAAAACCCGCCGAGTGGCCTGAACGGAACTGTTTCATCAAAAGCGAGGAGCTATTAGGAGGGAGAGGCCTTCTTCTCCACTTCTTGTTCTGTTGAAAACATAGCGCTGCGGTTTGATGCCCGTTTTCTTTTCGCGGCAACGGGAAGGCCACGCACAAGTGACCTGTTGTCAACTGTCTTGCAAATGTAAATCCCCCTGAGAGCTCGAGAAGATTCGCAGCAGATAAGGCAAGATTTACGTCTGGGAACGGCGAGCAAAACGGGTTTCCAATTCCCAGATATCGTCAGCGCGTCCAATTGTTGACTCACTCGCACTCTTCTCTTTCTGCGTCTTGCGCTCGTTGCTTCGTGTTTGCAGAGCGCGTGCATAAATAAATGGTCTGTTGCTAATCCGCCACTATCTGCCGAAAGGCTCTCTCGGAAGACGCAATGTCAGGAGGACTGGCCTCGTAAATTCACTTCCACTCCCTCAATGTGGCCATTACGGACAAAGTGCATGCTGAGACTTTCACAATGTTGCCTTGAGAAGAGCTACTATCGCTGACATACTGTCATGACACAGGAATCTTCACAACACACACAGAGTCAGATGGCTATCCTTTTTGCTCACCACTATCATTCACCATTAACACTCACATTTCTTTATTATAGATTTTACACAAAACAAAAACAATATTGTATTTTTGCCAGTTTCCTCAATGGGCAAATCTCATTAATTTTCATTAATTCCTTAAGGACCAAACCAGTAACTCAATCATGATTAATTTATGTTTGTGGACTGTCAAGTTGAATAATGTTCTGTTTTTGAAAAAAGGAATGAAAATTTCAACTTTTTTTTCCTGATTCATTTATTAGGGATGGACTGATATATCGATTGGCGCCAATATTTGGCATTTTGACAAAAATCGGTAACGGCTACTTTAAAAAAATCTGACGGCTGATAGAAGACTGTGTAACTATTTATTTACATTTTTAGTTAACTTTATAAGAGATGCTGCTGACCCTGAGAACTTCCTACACCATTTGGTTTTGTGTGAAAATCAAACAAAGATACGTGTATTGCCCCTGTTCGTGCGTGCCTTAGTTTCAAGCACTGTTTATGTTTTGCACAGTTTGACCACTGGGGGGCAGTGTGTGTCTGCGCTTGTAGATACACTCTCGTAGTTACATAGAGTAGAAGAAGCAATTTATAATCATGAATGGCAGTCGATGCGAGTGTTTTTTTTGTTGTTGTAGGAAGAGTATATATATATATGCCTATAAGTATTGTTGGGATGCTTGTCTGTGTATATTCCTGCGGTGTTTTTGTGGGAATAGCTGTTCTTTGAGTGATGAAAGTGCCGCAAAGAGCGTGCTAATTAGCATTAGCGGGTTGACGTTTTTCACTGTGCATTAGCCTCGTGCTAACTGCGTTCGGGAGATAAGCTAAGTGAAATGTGTTTTGCATTTGAGTGCTTACTATGTCTAATTCTCTTTTTGTGTGTCTAGTTATCCTCAATTGGGGTTTAATAAACAGCTTGAAACCAGCATCACAGGACTTCTTTTTGAGAGACTGTTCGCTATCTGCCGAACTGTGCTGAAAGGTTAATGTTTAAATTATTTTGTGAAGAAAAAAAATACCCTGAGAACTGAATTATTTCTTAGAATTTTAAAACAAAGATGCCCGTTGTCTTAAGATTTTAAGAAATAAAAAAATAAATAAAAAGTCAATATTTGCAAATCTGAAAAGTTGTTCAATAAACATTTACTAAAAAAGAATATCGGCTCCAAATAACGATTAATTGGTGTTGTCCTTGACTAATAATAATGGGTATTGACCCTGAAAACCCCCCACATTGGTCTATTTCTCTCATTGATTAATCAGATAAATTCAGGATAGGCGAGTACCAATATTATTATAGTATTGGTATCGGACCTTTACTTCAAGGTATCTCAGCTGCCTTCTTGTGGCCATTTTACAATCAGGAACTAGAAATCAGAAATGAGAAGAATAGGAAATTGCTATTAATTTAATACAATTTAAAGGAAAAACTTTATATTGGGATATCCTGCAAGAGTATGCCCATCGTATTGATGTGTTTTACTGTTCACCTAAATGGCTGAAAAGTGCACTGGCGAATATGGCTCTCAATACAGTCAAGATGGATGGGATATGAAAAAACAAGCACTTAAATGCAATATAGCGGGGGTGGGGGTGGGGGGGTGATGATTAAGCGCAATCAAGTGGGGAAACGCTGCATCAACGATGATGTAGTTGGCTATCTATGAGCAAGCATCTGCACTTGGTGGTGGCCTACCTGTGGCACAGAGGGCGATGAAAGTCTGGACATGTTTGCGAATGAGAGTCAGTTTATCCTCCGGCAGCGGCAGCCTCCTCACTATGTGCTCGATGAAGTCGTTGGGCGTCACGGCTGCCAGGTTCCACTTCAACTTGCCCAACACCACCAGTTCCCATTCCTGAGGTCAAGGACACATCGTAACGGATGATGAGGACACAAAAAGAAAATCAAATGCTGAGGAGACGTTTTCACGTATCGCAGGAACATTATGCTAGTTTCCCCAGCAGGTCCAATTTGGGTTTTCACATTATGTAATTCTCTTTCTTACAAAGCGGTGATGCAATTGCAAAAACCTTTTGGAACATTTTAATTATAGTCTCATCTGACTTTCTTTTTCGCAATAATATTCTTAATTCGCCTCCACTCGTCTCAACGCGGTATTCTGATTCATATAAACTTGGTGGAATGCGAGTTAAGCAGCAAATTTTTTTTGTTTTTATCCATCTCAGAGGCGGACATTTGCCACAGTCGACTGGAAATGACGTCACAGTTGTTCAGGTAATGACCAATCACGGCTCACCTGTTTTCTGAAGCTGAGTTGTGATTAGTTGTTACCTGAGGAACTGCAGCCAGGTTTACACAAAGCCATGTATTCCAATTAGAATGAATCCAAATGACCAAACGGAATGAAAATGCTCCATAGAAACACCTCAATTGGAACAGGCTGAATCCGGATTTACGGATTTACAGGGGTGGTTATTCCTTTTGCCAATCCCAATGAGCGTCATGTGAACAATTTAATTGGAATAGCCAGGCATGTGTCATGACGTCATCATGTACGCACTTTAAAATGGCGGCAGCATACCAAGAGCTCTTCAGCGACGGGAGAACTGTTTTAAAGCACTTGGAACTTGTTTTTATCAAGGTATACTAGAATAAAAGTGTGAAAACTGTCACAGCTACTGTGCTAAATAACTCTGTCTTGATAAGTCAGGTGATGTTTACACCGCGTCCCACGGCTTATCTGATTAATTTATTGGAGCATGTAAATGCCAGATGGAAATGGATCAGGTTACATTTTATGTAATGACAAAAAAGTCTTGTGATGTCATTTTCTGTCGACCGCAAGTGACAAAATGGCCGCCCTCTGAGATGGATAAAGGCAATGGATTTTGCTGCTTAACTCATCTACCACAAACCCAATATTCATCACAATGTCAAGTTTAGACTAGTGGGTGCTGAATAGAACATTTTATTGTAAACTAAATTGTTTGGGTTGACTTCCTTTTTAACACTTGGCTGCCATTCAAACATCCGTGTGAGCATGACTTGTGAATTCTGCCTAGCAACAAGTGGCCCAATCAGAGCAATCCGAGTAAGTCTATCTTTCCTAGAATTACATTTGAAAAAGTTTTATAAATGACTACTTTTGATGAAAACAATCAAATAGATACTGTAACTGCACAGTATTTTTGCCTTCCTAAACTCACCAATTGTTTTCATAAAAAAATAAAATAAAATAAAAACTCATCTATGTTTTGTTTTTGTTTTTTTGGTCTAGCCTGACACATAAGCAGTGTCACCAGCTCAGGTGACCTCCCAACTGTGTGCTCCCTCCCTGCTCGTCTGTCTGGCATCTGGGACTTTCCGAAAGAGGCCCAGCAGAGGTTCGGCTGTGTGGGAGCGCAGGGGAAGAATCCGCATTGAATCTGAATTCAGACCTTGAAAGGAATGTAAATGGTTTCCTCCCACATAAACCATTAAAAGTCATTTGGATGATCCGCCATTGTCCAGTTCCAAACAGGCCGACAATTCATATGCGTAAATGCCTCATCATCACTCAAGACGTATGCTGTGGCACTACATTGAGCATGTGATGGGCCATGACACTAGGTGTGGTGTTCTCCCGTCTTTGGGTATATTGTTACTTTCACTTCCGAGAGCAGGAGGTGATTAACTGAAGGGTTGGTGACTAATTTAGGAAAACATTTAGTGGTTTGATTCCGGACTACTGCCTTGTGACTGCGACCATGGATGCCGCTCATTTTCTCCTTCGGAGAGACCCCATGGCCTCGATCATGAGATCATCCAACATGGCTGCTGCTGACCCTTTGTATGTTTATTTGTTTGTTTGCTTTTTCAACTGACCATGTCAGACATGTGATGTTTTTAAATTATGTCAAAAATGGCAGCTTGATGCAATAAGATGATTTTCATACATTTAAAAGCCCCAAAATCAGCAGTGTTAATTCAACACCTACAGTTAAAATGAACATTTCAAGAGTGTCTATACCCTAAAATGGAGTTAAAACAATCCTGATGATAGTTGAAATTTTACACTAGTTAACATTGGTCAGTGTCGATTTTACACGGCACCAGTGTGTAGCGTTAAAATATTGCACCACCTCTTTTTTAACCCTCAAGACAAGTTGCTTTCATTAATACTAGAAATGTCCATATTGACTAATGAATGTGTTAAAATGGAAGTCAACCATAAACATTTCTTGACAATAATATTTTATATATGTGACTTCACTGAATAAAAACAGTTGGATTTTGCTGCTTAACTCATATTCCACTAACACAATATTAACCAGAATACCATATTTAGACTAGTGGGGCTGCATAGAACATTTTATTGTAAACCCCCCCCAAAGGTTTTCGGGTTGACGTCCCCTTTAAATTAACATGGCCAAAGTTGGAAAAACAAACTTTCACACTCCATTGTTGCCGTGATTGAAAATTATTTCATGGGCCCAAACTCTTTTTGTTTCACTGTCAGCGTTTCCCAGTCATAAGCGAGGAGGAGGAAAATGGCACTGACTTATCTCTGTCAAATTGGAGATGTGCAGGTGCCACTGCAGAGATTAATTACGTCTCTGCAGAGTTAATCTAACACTTAGGCAATCAACTCTGTATAATAACGCCTAGACTATACACCGTTAAACTGAAATGACACTTCAGGAGTTATAATCAACTCCCAAAAATTCAACCTTGGAATTTTAACACTACAATTTGTGATGCTTATTCCACAAGTGTATCTGTGACAAATAAAAGCTTGCAACATAGCAGAGCTGAATGCTGAGTGGCAGGTCGGCCCCCACTTCCTTCTGCTACTGCCTTCCTCTGGTCACACCTTCTTTCTAACATTGCGGTTCAATTTACAAGAAATTCTTACCAAAGATGAGGACCACAAAAAAAGAAGAAAAAAAAGAAGAAGAAGCAGCGATCACATGCACTGAGCAGCTGATCTCTGTTTCCTGTATGTGCTTGACAGCCAAAATGCTGCCTTATACAGAAACACTGAGAGGACGCATCAGGAAACAAACAGCAGAGGGCCTCAAAAGTTACAAGTCAGGCATGCTGCTTGATGGAGAGCACCTCTTTCACGTGCTGACCATATAGGTACGAGAATGGAAATGAGAGCCGCCTGCCGCTTCATCTGACTTATAAAATGAGGCCTCTTTCACAACAGGGGTGGGATTGCCCGTTGTTTACCGAGGAATGTTTATGTAGCGCTGCAGGCCTTTGTTATCTGATGTGAGACTGTGCCTAAGTAATTGCTTTGCGCAGGTGAAGGCAGCCACTCGCAAACAAACAATCGTTCTACCGGACCTATGCACGAGCGCAACAGCCATCATGCACAATCCAACGAGAGTGACATAACATGGCATCGTGCGTGCGCGTCGGCGGTTTATTTTTGGATGAAGGCTGAACTGTAAAAGGCAAACTTGGATTTCTCTGTGTCTCTCTCCCACTCTGACAGGAACAGAGTCAGAAGTTTGGCTGCCATTCAAGATGACCTCGTTGCTCTGCACATTCAAATATTTGCCGCTAGATGGCGATGGAGACCATTAGACAGACTTTAAAGCCCAGCCAGAGGGCTGTGTGCAGTAAAGAGCCCCGTGGAACCATTCACGTGTGTGGCTCTTGCGTTTCATTAAAACACAGACTCAATTGCACCCTGGACACAAAAAAAAAGAAGACTTTTTTTGGGTGGTGGTGGGGCGGGGGTATAATTGAAAATACAAATAAATGGGGGGTGGATTAAATGTTGATAACATTTGAAGGTTGCTTACCAGCAGCTCTTGTGGTCTGATGGAGTTATCTGTGTAGATACAAAGCTTCTCTGCAGTTAATGGACGAGTCTCTTTCAATTTGGATGCAAGAAACATGCAAACTGCTCCCAGCAGCTGCAGGTTACACTTTTTGGTGGGGACCACTGCTAAAAATCGGTCTAAGTAGTTCATGGCCAGGGGAAAAACTTCTTCCTCGCACTTCTGCTCCTCACAAACCTAAACATAGAGAGAGCGAGAGAGATAGAGGCACTACAATAAATACAATATACAGCGACGTTCAGTAACATCTACTTTTATTCCCAAGCACTTGAAAAGCATAAATAAGGTTTCAATAACACAAAAAAAGGCACATACAAATGCGATGACACTCCAAAGTTGGTGACCAGCCAAGAATTTGCGCTCGGTCCTGATCTGTTGCGACATCACATTTAATCGAAGTGATGATTCCACAAAGCACGAATTAGGTGTGAAACACGTCCATACAGTCACATTCCTGCAGTTCATTCACTAAGAAATGAATTCAAGTCACAATCGAGCCGAGCCAGAAAACACCCCGCTTGTAGCGCAGCACGCGGAAACACTTTTTTTCTTCCTTCGTCATGTTTTTCAAAAAATATTTAAAAATACAAATAAATTGTCCGGATGCATTTCTTTTGCACCATAATAAACTGCAACGCCTTACACATCATACCCGACTATTCTTATCCAAATTGTCCGAGGATGAATATGAATAAAATGTCAAAATAAAAAGCAAGTCGCAAGAGGCTGGGGTGGCGTGCGTCACCAAGAGCCGATATATTCATTTGAAAAATTAATTAAAAATATCCAGTAGGTCGGAACTTCATCATATTTACATGAAAATAAAGCGGAGAGCCTCTGCTATGTTTGGAGTTCGTTGTTAGCGAGAAATACATACATTTTGATCGACTTTTGAACATAATTCCTGCGTGAGGCATTGCGAAGGGGGGGTAGCAAAGGCGCATAAGGCCGTCGCCCTTCCTCCATTTCAAACAGATACCCCAAAAGTTTGCAGCGTTAAAACAAATCAGTTCTCCCATCGGGGGACAAATAAGCTTGCTCTGCGCCAAAGCTGATGTATTTTAAGTACTGTTATTGCTTTTATGACATTGTAAAGTCCTCTTAAAAAGCACAAGCGCTCCTGTAAAAAAAAAAAAAAAAACAACATGGCGAATCGACTAGCGCGGTGCTCAGCGAGTGCATACGTGTGCATGGAAATAGTCTGACTATCTTGAATAAAATCATTAAAAAATATTCGAAACAACCGCCACACACAGCAGAAGACACCCGGGAGGCAAACAATTGCAATCGTTATGTATGGAAGGCGAAAGCAGTGGAAAGACGAGCGACGCGAGCGGACTTTAAAATGCTGAAAAGCTCATCAAAAGCAAACATTTGCCTAAAAATGCACAAAAGTAGCCACAAGACAAGCTTTGTGTGGCGTTTCTACCTCCAACATCCAAGTGGCGACCATCCTCCTCATAAAGGGCTGAATGTCTCTCTGCACCCCTTTAAAATACGAATATTGAGGTAGAAACCTCTCCTCTATGGTCAACAAGCTCTGGAGGACTCGGTCATCACAAAGGAGGTTGGGATCGGGACGAGCCCGTATATTGGTGTCCATTTCCAGGCAGAGCAGCTCCATGGCGTTTGGCTTTACAAGTCACAATAACAACAACAACAAAAAGACAAAAAAAGAAGAAGAAGAAGCAGGATCACTGTATGCGAAGTGTGTCGGAGAGCAAAAACACACCGCGGTGGAAGGGAAAGTGTCGAGGAGGCATAAAAAAGAGAGGCGAGACTGCAGGGGCTCCTCGACGTCGTCCTGCCTCTCGTTGTGGAGAACTTTTCCTGTGTGTCGCCTCAGTGCGCCTCGACTTGCGTCAGGCGAATTTCAAGGCTGCGCTGCGGGCGTGCGCAACTGACGCAATTCACTTCATTAACTCTGAGCAGCATACACATGGCTCGCTCGCTTTCTTCTTCTTGTCTGCCATGCGTGCACGCGCCGCTTATATGCCTCCAAGTTCACTTAGGCACCATTCTACCGGCAAATGTCGAATTGGGGCATGATCTCTGCGAGCGTTGATCTTCATAAAAGTGTTTAAAAACGGCATCATTTTCTTTTAAGTGGACATTTTTGATGAAAAGTAGGCTACTTTATAATTACCTGGTATAGCCTATACATAAAGTCAAAATAACTTTTTTTTTATAAGCTGCTGTGTGGATGACTTTTTACAGTGATTCCGGTGAACAAAGAGGGGATGGCCATGTGCTTTTCCAGCGCATGGCAACACTAGGTGCACTATTAAACAACTTTTCCCTGCTCTGCCGAAATACGATATGAACAAGTAAACAAGTGGTTAGATAGGAAGCTGAGAGTTGTGTTTATTGAACAGATAGTTTAATATATAGAGAGAGAGACGGAGCCTAAAGAGATGCGAATCTGCATGGGTAAATATGTTAATCCTCCCCCATATCCCCCATTCTTCTCGGACGGCTTCAAAGCTGTGAGCTGTGAGCTGAGAATGAAGGCCGCAGTGCATCAGGGGAAGACTGTAAAGTCCTCCCATGGTCTTCTGCATCAGGCTCCTATAGGCTGCATGGCACTCTTGGGACGAAAAAAAAAGCAAGGGGAAATGTCTCTTTAAAGCCCCCCCTCGTCTCCAGTCTAAAGTAGTTTCCTCCTCCCTCCGCGTGTATCAATTTGCATATAGCCAATAGTTCCTCAGAGCTCGACCAGGCTGGGCGATTGTTACTGGGCAGACTTCCTCTTACCTTCCTCCCCTTGCTCCTGCCTCCGCTTGGATGCAAAAACACATCAATAAGTGGAACAGCTAAATATGTAATTGCATGAAAAGGAACACAACTTCGGCTGGTCGCAGATCAGTGCTCACGTGTCAAACATATACGCACAAATACTCAATTGATGCAATTAGAAGAGCATGGAATGATAAAGGGGGAAAAAATCAAATGTGGGCGAAAAGAGCGATAAAGAGGCGCGCTGTTATACGGAAGCAGGTGCTCCAAACTGTCCCAGCGTCCTTTCCTTCACCTGCATGGATCACACCTGCGGCTGTTTGCACACCGATAGTCATCTTTTCACATGCAAATTGGAGGATTTGCGCCCAATATTTGCTTATATGCATACCTTGCCATGTCGGATCATGCCTCCAAAAGCGCGACTAGGAGCAAACTGACTTGAAAAAATACCTTCAAACATTTGTTGTATATTTTTCCAAATGTGAGTTTGTGAATGTCATGCAAGGACCACGTGGTTGAATCACACACATGCCTGGGCACGTCCCCCCCCCCCCCTTCCTATTGTGCAGTTCCACGGCGGAACACCGCAAGGCATACACATCACAGGCGGAAGCGTTCACTCAGCATATCAGAATAAACCTGTAAAATATTCTGTATTAGCAAAGTCACGACAAGACTTTCTGGCATTTACAGGCGCGCTTTTTACTAGGAGCCAAACACTCAATTATAAATTAAACTCAAGTGTAGAAGTGCGCCGCACGCTACGAAAAGTCGGACAATAAGAGCTTGTGTGCTTCAAAGTTTTTAAGTAGGTTAATTAAAGGAAAATAAACCATAACCTGCAAAAATATTGTCATAAAAAATTAGAATGACGTGGTATTAAATTGAAGTGAGTCATCATCACCGCACTTTAAAATCCCCGCATGCAGGTCCTGTGGATGATGATTGTTCTTTTTTCTTTTTTGGTCGACATGACAATCGAGACCAAAAGAAATTATGAGAAATGCTGCGAGTGAGACGATAATTGGATTCGGAATTCACAGAGCACAACCGAGACAAACACGAGAGACGATAACAGCTCACGTCTGTGTCATTTATAAACCCACTAATGCCCCCCCAGCCCCAAGATTTCAAGTGAAATGAATGAACAAAAACCGTTTAGATTATTTGCAGTTGCTAAAAAAAAAAGAGGGGAAGGGGGTTGACATAAATGCTACAATAAATGTAAGCTTTCATCAGTGATGGGAAAAAATGAGTAAAGGAGGACTTGGTGGCCACTACAGAACAAACAGATGTGAAAATTACTTCTATTTTCTTTTCTTATCTTTTGTCCGTTTAGTTGTGAGAAGGTGTTTCCCGAACTGTAGCCAAACTCGTTTGCATAGATAAGATCAGTTGAGGTATGTGCAAAGAAAATAGCCACAGACAAGTCTGCATGGAGGAGAGAACATACCTGACTGACATGCAGGGGTTTACCATTCACATTTTTATTTAATTTCAAACTCTGCAAATTGCATGAAGAATTTACATGAAACATAAAAACAAACAATTTTCTGGAGTATAATGTTGCATTGAGCTTGCAAAGAAAATATCAATATATGTGCATTTGATGGAATAAATAGGATTTATTGAAGGTTTTACCTGGATCTAGTTGACTTATTTTATTAAATAGTTCAATCTTGGATGTTTTCAAATCATTCTTCATTCTCTGGATATTTAAAAAGTAATTATATTTCATTCATTATTATTATATTTTTTTTGTTATAAATGTTTACTGAATGATTGCTGAACCATCTTAGCCTCAAATAAATCACAATTAATTAGTGGCAAAATGGGAACAATAAAACAAAACTTTTAAATCTTAAAATTCAAATGTGCTTAGTTCTTAATTTTGCAGATGTTTAATTTGTTTCATATATATTTGGTGTGGATTCTACATACATGGAAAATGTATTTGCAATGGAATCAAAATAAATGTGGATGTAGTAGCTAGATTAGAACATGAGCAAATTAATAATAATAATAATAATAACGATAATAATAATGATACTACTACTACTACTACTACTACTACTAATAATAATAATAATAATAGCAGAAAATCTTTCATCAGGAATATGTATTGCAAATTTGCATTCAGGATTTGTCTTTATTTCTTTAATTAAGCAGCAACACTAATCTGTAATGCACAAGGGGAAAAAAACACCTCTCCTTAGTTCATCAGTAGAAAAATTCATATAAGGAGCATGTTATCATGATAGAAGATAAAACATTTACCCACCCTGCAGGTACTATAATTAGGAGCTGTAATCACAACATCCCCCAAATAATTTGTTTGTCACATTTCCCCATTGTGGCTCACAGTACTGCTGCATGGTTGAACAAGTGCAGATGTGGCAGCCAAACAACAACAAAAAGAAGTTCACATGCATCAAGAAAAACAAGTGAAAAACAACAAGAGTGTAAGCATAACAGAAATAGCACACTTCTCAAATTCAACATTTCCAAGTGAGATTTGAGATATTAGACATTAGATTACATTAGAGTATCAATTAGAAAAGAAAAAACTGACAATAGTGAATTTGCGTTTAGGAATCATGTGAAAGCTCCACAATTGTACAGTCGTGCCAAATAACTCCCATATCAAGCCAGTGACACATCAACCTGACACTGAGCAGATAGGATATCCTTCCCTAAATACTTTGGCCTGATAATATTATTTGTTCTCTTTCATCTCCAACAATGTTTCCTTGCCATGTGATGAAATTTGGCAACTTCCTCAATCGCCTGTTCTTCGGCCGCCTTTTCCCTGCACGCGGCTGCGGTTCGAATAATGCAGCTTTGGCATTGAGCGCCCTGACTGCAGACTTCCCTCAGACTCCCTCAGAAATTCTTCACAAAAACACATCCTCCCAAATTCTTTGAGACATCCCATATCTCAACAGCTGAAGGCAAAAATAAAACAAGAGGGAGCGAATGTGGAGATGTTGATTGTGTTGACTGTGTGATGCCTGGGGAGGACTTTTATATGGGACAGCTACCTTTCAGAGAGGCTAACAGGCATCAAACTTATGTTATGCAAGAATGACACCATGTCTGAAAGGTATCCAACCTGTGGTCATAACGTCTGCTAGCTGCTGGCCAAGTTGTCACCATTTATTTCATGTAATTGTTTTTGAGCACTGATTTGTTCATTCGTTCAGTTGGAATGTCAGGTGTGTGAGCGGTTTCATTCTATTTGAATTCAGTGATTGAAACACACAATAGAGAACAACTCTCTGGTGACCAAACAACATAGCGTATTGAAGCACAATATATATATATATATATATATATATATATAGGGTGTGCATCTCTCGTTGGGGCACAATACAATTCAAGGATGTCACCATTTCAAAATGCAACCATTCGATTCACTGGGATTTACGATTCAATTTGACACTTTTATGAACATGCAACAATATGTAAAAGATCTCCAAAGCCCAAACTATCCAAGTGAATTCAATTCAAAGAAACAAAAAATCGTCAGCAACATCAAACCGATTTAAACAAATTTATACCTGATGCATATCTCCCATTGAAAGACGATTCGATACATAACTTGATACATTTGGTGCGATACGATTCAAGGACGCAGCAGTTTCAAGACGTAACGCTAAAAAGGAAGACTCTATTATAGTCAAATTTTCAGGGTCCTTGCAGTGGAAATGGAAAGTAATGTGGTTGATTTGGAACACAGCTTCTTCATTTACAATGGGTTTTTTTTTTAACAAAAATAAATTGCCTGGACCTATTTTTTTGCACCATTATAAACTACAAGGCCCAATGCGTCATAACCGACTATCCCTATATTGAAATTGTGCAACAATAGATATGAAGAAAATGTCAAAATAAATGAAAAGTCAGATGAGGTCAGTGTGGTGTTCAGCAACCTTAAGCTGATATATTCACATAAAAAAAAGAACAACTAAAAATATCCAGTTGGCCGGAATTAGAAACAAATTAACAATTTATATGAAAATAAAGCTTAAAGGCTTGGAAATGTTTGGAGATGGTTGTAAGTGAGAAGTCAATGAATTAATGCATCACAGGTTCCAAACCTTTAGTCCATTAAGTCATCCAATCAAGGTCGATTAACGACGGCTGTACGCTGCCCGTATGGGCGCTGGAACAATATGGCCTGCTAGATGTGGCTAAACCTTTACTTTAAACAAGAACCAAACCGTCTGGTATTCATTTACCTTTCTTCTAACCCCCCCACTTCATTCCTACACCCTACCTCCCCTCACATTCCTCTCCGGGTCTTTTGAACCCCACTAACAGTCTCGAACGCCGCCATTGAACAATCCAACCAATGAGCTGGACAAAGCGGCTAAATATTGTTGGAGTGTGTTGAAAGCAAAGCGCTGTCCTTTTGTGTTTGCCACTTTTTGTCCCGCACGCGCGTGAAGGCACAGCTGCCGCCGCCGCCGCCGCCGCTGCCGTCTCTTCACCGCCATCTCCTCCAGGATTTTCCCATGTTCCTATCACCAGCCCTTGACTTTGTCACTCATGCAACAGCTGCTTGCTGATACCACAGCAAACGTTCCAGCCTACTGCGCTGCCTTCTTCACTGTGCACACTCAGAACAAAGGCATTGTTAATCCTGCTGAGTCCTTGGAGAACTAACTGCATTTTTGTGCAAAAAAACCTTCAAAGAATGTTTGAAAATTGTGTCTGTTGGTAGTTCGGAAGGATCAACATCCTGACAACTTCCACTCCAGACAAGAACAATCTCAGACTAAAACATAGTCATGGATGGTGAGCTCGTGACTGGGCTTATCAATAAATCTGCCTGACGACTGATTAATGGAGCCCATCACACAATTAAGCAACCATTGTTGCTGTCTGATAAACTGCTGTGGTGGCAATGAGTCCTCAATATATGTGTATGTGGGGTTATTCTTCATGTCCCTGCTACAATGAGATTTTTTACACTACTAAGAGGCCCACAGTATATAGGCTAACTAAAAAATAACTTTTTTTTTGGACATGTTTGGTCATCTTACTGCAGATTTTCGTGTTTGGTTCTGAATGTGGAGATGAGATTCAGCCGCTGCTCAGTGCAGGGGTGGATCTATTCAAGAGGGGTGCAGGGCTGTGGCCCACCCCCCCAAAAAACTAAAACAAAAATAAAAAGATCATCAGCTATTTTCCCTTTCATCTTTAACAGAAAGCCGTGATGCAGCAGTTGATGTAAAATAATTCTAAAATAAATACATGAATTAATAATAACTAATAATAAATGATAATTAATTAATTATTTAATCATAAAATAAATAAATCAATAAATAAAATAATTATATCATATGGACAATGCTTGGCCATGTTTAAAAAGTGAAATAAATAAATAAATCAAAGTGGCCCCTGCATCTTTCATATTTTTTTCTATGTGGCCCTTTAAGGAAAAAGTTTGGACACCTCAGCATACATGGAAGTCTGAATGGAGACTTCAGTGCAGTATTAGTCAGTGGTTAGAGTTAATACTATGCAATGTTCATTCCTCTTTTGCTCTTTTGTTTAAGTTTTACGGTAGTTGACTTTAAATGGGAGTGAAAAATAAAAAGCTTGATGCAAGCACATTTTTAGCCTCTTACTTAAAGAACTGCATGAAAGACAGAGGCTTTTAGTTTTCGTTTCCCTGAAGTAAACCAGTGGTTCTCAACCTTTTTGGTATTGTGTACCCCGAAAACCTTTTGTCATTAGTGCCCTATCTCCAAAAGCAGAGCATAACTCAACTGATTGATTATTAAACACATTTTAATTTTGTCTCATAAATTTTAACATTTCATTCTTCTGCATTGCGTTCGCGTTGTTTTTTTTAACTGAAATGTAATAAAAAAATAAATGTTGCCTTTAAAATAAATACGGTAAGTAACTAAAAAAACAACAACTGTTATATTACTATAATAACCTTTACCTAAAAAAACTGGAGCTCATATTGAAAAAGCCCCCTTTAAAAAGGCATGCAAACTAATTATCCAGAACAAAACACTGGATTCCTGAGGGAAAGTTGTAGTGAACACATTTTAATGACATGCTTATGAAATGACTTAGAATATTTAATTATCATCTTAGAAATGAAAATGAAATATTTCCACATTCCCCCAGCAGAATGTTCACATGTTTGGAAATACTATTAAACAATAGTCTCCCATACCTTGGCAGGCACTAATACTTTAAAAAGTGTTTTATAAGAAGTTAAAATGTATTTAAAGCGTGTGGGAGGGGGTAAGTATTTTTTTTAAATATGGTCTCTTTTTATGTAGATTTTTTTTTTTAAAGGATAATATACAAAAAAAATAACTATAACAATCACCTGCACATGATCTATCGTTTGCTTTGTTGGAGTCATAACGAAAACAGAGTTAGCAAAATAACCACTGTGCTTCAAAATAACTCCCCAAACCAAACAAAGCCAACACCTGAGAGTGTAACAGCGCGAACATGTGAGTATGACACTAAGTGGGGCTCGCGTTGGCCTGGTTTTCCTCCCCTTGTACAGATGGTAACAGATGGCACATGGGATGTGAGGGTGCACTGAGCGGAGATGAGAACAAGATTACTGCAACAATTCTTAGAGGGCTTTCCTCCATCTGCATGTGCATCAGGTACTCATGTCGGCTTGGGGATGAAAGGATTAAATGAATACAGTGGTTGCATATGTACAAGAGAGGTCCACGCAGAGACAAAAAACATAAACATACAAAAAGATACCGACTGATGGCAGCCGGAAACAAAGCATCGGAACATCCCAGCAACCTGCCTTAGAGACACATAGCGGGGCTTCGATCAGAACCAAAAACAGGACACCACGGGTGCACTTCTGTTCCAGTATTATGTTCAAGCATTATCTACACCAGGGATTACCACATTTGTCAGCTCAAGACTAGAGTTGACTAACTGATTCAGAATTCTGTCCATTGTGTAGAATTGATGGAATTGTTTATTATTAAGGCTACTTAGCACTCTAATAACATGACTCTTAAAGGCGCCTTCTGAACGGGAGATCAGCGCATTCACACAGAAATTCTCCAATCCCTTTAGGAATAATATAGTTTATTTTTGTTCATCATAATTATTCAAGGAAGTCAGTTAGTCAATGAGAGCTAGAGGCAAGTATCTAACAAGTGTGCGAACTAAGAAAAACAAAAAACTCATCGTGCTTAATCTCTTCGATGATGCATGGTTAAATAAAACATGCCGTTTTTGGGGTCTCCTAAAACATGACGATTTTGGAGGTACAAGGTTTCGGCCTGACGCCGGTGACATATTATCCAGTGAGATGCGGTCAGGGCAGGCAAGGTAGGCACTGCCTGCCCCAGGCTGAAATGAAAGTTGAAACTGTTTTGCTTTTCCTATTTATTTTAATTATTTATTTTATTTCAGAAAGTCTACACTACCTATAGGTTTAAAAGTGACAACATTTGGTGATTTTCATACCTCAATTTAAAATGACTCATTACTTCATCTGGCCTGCAGGCAAAAAATGCTGCAAAAATTATCCTCCTGAAGGCACACGTTACTGTGCTTTTCCCAGCCCTGTCCACGTAGTGATGTGTGTTCGCGCATGCGTAGTCAATTTTCCCAGTAGAAAAGTCCTTCACGCAAATAGGCAGATCGCTACGCAGCCTTTTTACATTGTTGTATTATTCCTATGCAAACGTACGTTCGCACAGTGCATTCGTAAATTCAAAACACACTTAGTGTACAGCAAAGCGGTAAGATGACACCTTTGTGGACAATATAAAACTATTTTCACGCCTTTCTTTTGAGGAAAAACATCAGCTTTTGAAGGATGGGAGACCAACGCCTTAGCTACGACGTAAGGGTCAGATAATTATTTGTACTTTTCACAAAGAATGATACAAAAAGACTTTGTGGATGTGCTTCGATTAACTGGTTTCACTTTACATGGTGTTTGGCATTGCTATTGCTAGCTTGATTTTGTGAGGGATTAAGCTGTTTTACAGGGAGATATTCACATTACATCTGGGCGTCCGGGCGGGTTTGAAATTCTCAGTTTTTCGATGTACGGCAAATAGGAGGCGGAGTGCACTGCAACGTTTACTATGGCTGGCAGACCACGCACTGGTTGTGACAGTAGCCCAGAACTTGAGCTGAGTAGCAAATGTTGAGCTGCCGCACCAGAGGCGATGGGTATGAACCCCGCTCGAAGTAAGTAAAAAAAATAGAAAAAAAGATTGCGGAGCAAAAATTGTAAGACACTCGCCTGCCAACACACAAATTTGTAATTGGTGTGTGCGTCTCAATTTGCGACTGACTGCCTGCCTGCCTACCCAAACCTAGAGCTCACTGCACGTCACTGATAGTATCCTATAATGTATAGTAGAGCTGATAGCCTACTGTTTTTTTGTAAAAATGATTGTTTGTTGAAAAATACAGTACAAAAGACTATGAAGAAAAAAATCTTAGAATCAGAACCTACTTTATTGTCATTTTATACAACAAAATTTGATGATTTGCTCTACAACACTAAAAGAGTACATCATCATTATGTCGTAAGAAAAACGGACCTAAGATACATTATAGTTCCTGACCTATAGGAGTCGTTTACATGAGAAAAACAGTGCCATTTGGCCTGACAGTTTAAATACCAACAGCATTTTGGAGTCATAAAACGTGTCTTGACATTTTGAAAATATCTCGTCTGTGTTCAGTCTGGGGATGCATGTGTGTTTCTTTACAAAGTGACGTCGCCAACGACAGGCCCGCCACACATACGGCACTGCTTTCATTTTTTATTTTTTTTGCTGCCTTGTGTGAACAGGAATCATTTTGAGCTCTGTGAATGGCTACCGACCAGTCCAGGGAATGCCTCACCCACCCCAAAGGTACGACGGTGCACAGAAAAGGCAGCCACACCCTCCATAATATGATCCATTTGGGAGATTGAGGTGTTGGATTGTAATTTACAGGCAATGTCGCTGACACCGACCGTTGCCTTGTCTATGTTGGTGGCGTCAGCCGCGCGAACCCCTGTGTGTATTTAATGGCTACATGTGTCGCTCCCTATCTCCCACTCAGAGTGGCACAGAGGTAGAGGGAGGCTTAACAGCCTGGGAAAAAGTTGAACAGTGTGAAATTACCTTGATCCAAAGATTCCTGCTGCATACCAGCCCAATGAACCCATAACAGAGAAGGGACTCAGTTGGAGAGGCCTGGCTGCAAAGAACAGCTGAGACATTACAGAGGGGGAAGGGAAAAAGAGCTGTGGGGAGCTGAAAGAAAGATAAATGGGTGTAGGAGAGATGCCCAGCCCACGTAATCTATGGTCCACAGTGAGGGGCAGGGGTCCGGGTGTCTATACAGTATCTAATGTACATCCTGTGATAACGCGGGACAACTGTTAGGTGGGGCACGGCTGACTTTTCTATAGTATAGTTTCACAATGAAGAGGCCCTTCTGTGAGTTCTATGAGAAGCAACTAAGACTTTATAATGTGAATTTTAAATGAAAGGTAAAGTACTCAAAGAGTCCCGACCTCCACTTAACATTTGTCAGCTGAGAAATAAATGATTGAATTATTTTTTACATTTTGGAAAACCAATCAAAGAACAATAAATTATATCCTACTTTAGCAGTGTTAGCATTTGAACACATGAAAATGTATTTTCCATATTTAGTGTAAAATTCAATTCCAGTAATTCAGACATTCAATTTTCTCTAGCCATCAATGTTTTTATGCAGCTTGTCCACTTAAGGGACACAGTTAAACTAGAGAGGATTTAGGGTGAGAGGTGAAGGATTGTCCTCAGCCTATCACAGGGCACATATAAACAACCAACAATTCACACACACGTTCACACCTATAGGCAATTTAGAGACTTTAATTAGCTTAACATGCAGGTTTTTGGAATGTGGGAGGAAGCTGTAGTAACCGAGTGGGAGATAGGAAGCGACACATGTAGCAATAAAACCCACATAAGGACGGCGACTCCACACAGAGACGTTCCGTTCAGCTGGAGGTTGAAAACCAGATCCTGACTGCGAGACAGATGTGATAACTACTTTTACTGTGTTGCCATATTAAATCATTTAGATTCCTAAATTTTTAAAATGAAGGCCATATATGAATACCCAAATAACAGCATATTGTAACAATGGCTAGCATCTCTGTGTGAAAGTTCTGAGGTTCGGAGTCTGAATTGGGTCTTTCTTTATGACTTTTGCATGATCTCTCCAGGCTTGTGTGTGTGTGTGTGCTTTTTTCCTCACACATTCCTTACACATTCACGGTAGGCTAATTGAGGACTCCAAATTGCCCCTAGGTGTGAATGTAAGCGCGAATGGTTGTCTGTGCACTGTGATTGGCTGACTACCAGTCTAGGGTGTGATCCAAAAGTCAGTTGGGATAAGGTCCAGCCTACCCACTATAGAAAATGGAGGTCTGGTTGAATTGTGCTAATGACTACGTTTACATTTAGTCAATTTGGGTTTAAAGTCAAAATTCCGGTTTCTGAAACATTTGCAATACCTCGCTCACATTACTGCATGGACAGCGTTACTCCCGTATATATATCCTGACCTAAACCCCTTATAACTTTGTAAGGTCAATAAAATACATTATATTCATGTCACTCACTACCCTAATAAAGTAGTTGTTTTTCGACTCGAAAAGTGTGTTGCTGCACTGTGTCGGAGTTCTCACCATGTTTCTTCATCTCTGCTTGTATATTTGTGGTGGGTTGCGCGCCATACGCATAGACTCAAATACACGCATATATGTGTGTATTTATACAGATTGTGGCATTTTCGCTGTAGAGACAGGAAACACTGTGACATAAAACACAGTGGAGAAATCAATATGTTCAAGAAGGCTCACCTAGCAAGTAGCGACGTAAGATGGCTGTCGCACATAGAAGTAGTTCCTATACTGTAGACCAAGATTCCTTGCGAACAGACCATGCACACATCACAAACGAATGCTCTGTTCAATGGAGGTACCTCACTACGTGTTTATATGACTAGGGGTGCAAGGTTTTAGATTTTGGTGTACTATTATAGTCTGAGAAAAAAAACACGGTTTTACGTTTTTTACGGTTATTAATGCAGACATAAAAAAAATCACATTAGCATTCTTTTAAAATGTTTATTTTTAACAGCAATAAATAACTGAAAATACATTTTAAAAAGTTGCTGCCTTTTAAAACAAATACACAGCCTTTAAATTGGCAATTTGTGCAGTTTACCACTACACATGTAGGCCTTTTGCAGCGAAACACGCATGCCGAGACATGTTTTTTGTGAGTCCCAAGATGGCGCACCCGCGGCTTCAAAAGCCTCGGCCTATGGCCTCTCCAGCAGACCTCCTGCGAGCCCCCCATCAACGGCTGCGGCCCAGTTCCTTGGGGTCGCGGAGGTGGCCGGCGGAGACGGAGCGGCAAGCGGTGTGCCGGTGGTTACCGGCGGCAGCCGAGGAGCCCTACCATTGCGCCCCACTGGGCCTCCGCCGCGCTCGCCGCCTCGTTTCGGCCTCCCCTTTCCCAGGTCCACTCATCCTGGTCAAGGCCAGGCCGTGGCCGGCGCGGGGACGCCCCCCGTTAGCGCTGCTTGGCTGCCTTGGAACCATACACACAACCGTCGGGTACGTAACTCTCCCCAGGCGGCGTTCAAAGTTGAGCCCTGTGTTGTTGTGCGCCCGCTAACTGGGCCCTGTGGAAACAGAAGAGCTATGAACTATGAGCGGAAATAACTGGTGTAGTTGAACGGCTGCGGTTATTTAATCCTGAAGTTTAAAAACCACGGTCAATTGTAAAACTGGTTAATTGCTGCACCCCTATAATCAAGTATTTCGGTAAGAACAGGTGGAACCGAGGGTTTGTATTTGGCAGAGCTGGGCACTTCCGTCTCCCGTTACTTCCCGACGTGGATGATGCCCAACTTTCTCTGAGTGCTTCTGCATATTGCTTGCTTTATGATGCAAAGCCTCGCAAAAATACACAGATACTATACTCACCCCGATAAATGGACGTAACCGCAAATTTAATTGAAAAGGTTTAGTCATGTGTCTTATCAAACCATAAGAGGGCTGCTACTGGCAACTGACACGACATCCTTGATGAACGCGATGTTCTCTATAGCAAAGCAAGGGTGCAGAGCATGTGTAACCTCCAAAAATAGTTTATTTACAAAAACAACAAAGGGAAACAAGGTACGTATGTGAAAGAATGAAAATAGTAAATTATCAAAGTCTTAAAACCCCCACCAGGTTCAAAGTAACAAAAACTAAAATCACCACAAAAGTAAACAGCATCAGTAGGTATATGTGAGACATGCCAAAAACAATGAACCAACAAGTGCTGAATAAACCCAGCGAACTAAATACAAGCAAAGTGCCAAGGCGACAAGGTACAACTGGACAAGACATGAGTGGTTGGACGGAGCTGATTGGTTGACACAATGACCAGGACTGACAAGAAGACGTCAAGATGAAAACCTAGCTAGTTGACATGGCATGAAAGAAGGACAACACGGAATAAAACAAAACCTAGACAAAACAAAGTCAAGAAAAACAGATGATGACAGTTGACCTGTTTTATTGACTTAATTACTTTCAGGTGAAAAAACAGTTGCCGCCTCACACTCATTTTCAGGGCGCTTTATCATATCAGAATATCTTCTGCACAACTGCAAATGTAACTTCAATGTGTGACTTTTTATCATAGATTTTGCAAAAAGACAGCACGACTGCATTGGATATAAAAACTTCAGGTGCATTTTGTCTCAAATGTAGAGCAATGCAAGCAAACCGGAGGTAGGTCATCC
Source organism: Vanacampus margaritifer (assembly GCF_051991255.1). Taxonomy (NCBI): domain Eukaryota; kingdom Metazoa; phylum Chordata; class Actinopteri; order Syngnathiformes; family Syngnathidae; genus Vanacampus; species Vanacampus margaritifer. The sequence goes on from NC_135437.1 coordinate 4,038,462, forward strand.
TGCCTGTAACACACTATCTTAATTTGTCTTTTGAGTGTCAGGTTTAAAGCATTAGTATGTTATTTAATAATGCATTAGTCTGCTCAAAAATCTTACAAGAAAGTTTTCTACTACTTGTGCACTACTTTGAAAGCAAAAAGAATTGTATGTGTGATACAACTTTCTGTATGTAAAATATAAACAATGGAACAAAAAACAGGCCATAATTCATTGCCTTCCCGTGCCTTTATCAAAACCCAATTCAAAGGTAATTATAAAAGTCAAGTTTTCATAGTGAGCATTTTTCACAGCATTCATTTTTGGCATAGCAAACCAGTAACTAATGTGACCAATCAGCATGATTATGAAATACAAAAAATACCAAATCAATTTTGACAAATCTTTGATGTTGAGGGGTGGTGCATGAGACCAGGAATAATTAGAATTTTTTTTTTTTGATTGATTTTTTTTATCATTTATTAAAAATAAATATAATAATAATACATAACTATATCTAAAAGTAGATTTAAACAAAAAAAATCTCGCTTAGGTTACCAGTTACTGGTGTATTTTAATGTTGTTTAATTCCCCACTAACTTCCTTCACTTTCACATCTCTACCCGTTTTTTTCACTGTTATATTTACTTACACATTTCCTCATATTTTACACAAATTATATAAATCACCTAACTACTTTGATTCTATCCTATAACATGCCAGTATTGACAAATGGCCTATGCAGATATATACACAGGACTGAGTCTATATTGTTTGTATGCATAAATTAGTTCTGGTTTCCTGGAATGTTTGTGGCGCTCGCTCAGAAGCAAAAAGAATAAAAACTTTAGACCATCTCTTAAAATTAAAAGCAGATATTTGCCTCCTGCAAGAAACCCACCTACAAAAATCTGAAGAAAAATTACTTATTGATAAGAATTTTAGCCGAGCATACTCTGCCCCTTATAACAGCAGACAAAGAGGAGTCTGTATACTCATACATAAGAATTTACTCTTTACTCTAAATAATACAATAACAGACCCAGAGGGCCGATACATTATTATTCAGGTAACTATATTTAATAAAATATATACATTTGGCAATTTATATGCCCCTAATAATGATGATCCGGCCTTTTTCCATGAATTTTTCTCTCAGCTGTTTGATTTAGCAGCGAACTCTACTATTATTATTGGAGGAGACTTTAACACAGTCTTAAATCCATTAATAGACCGTTCTAATAACACAACATGTATAAGGCGATTACAATCTACTAAAGTAATAGGGGAATATATGGATGATGTTGGCCTCGTCGACAGCTGGAGACTTAAAAACCCAAATAAGAAGGAATTTACCTTCTTTTCCGCTGTGCACCGGTCTTTTTCAAGAATTGATTATTTTCTTACAAATAACTCTATTGCTGATAAAACTGTTACAAAAATACATCCTATCATTATTAGCGACCATGCACCAGTCTCACTTTCCCTACAAGTTGATTATACCGTTAAACCACCACCAACATGCCGTTTTAACATCTCACTGCTAAACGATGCAGAGTTTGATAAAATTATAAGGAAAGAGTGGGCAGACTTTTTGGAAATAAATGACTCTCCAGGCCTATCGCCATCTCTTCTCTGGGAAGCTGGGAAAGCAGTAATTAGAGGTAAAATTATATCATATTCATCTTATAAAAAGAAACAGGATCAAAAATTAGAAAATGACTTGGAAGATAAAATTAAACAACTGACGGATGAGTATGCAATAAACCCAAATAACCAAATATGGACTGACTTACAAAATACAAAAATACAGTTAGACGATATGCTAACTAAAAAAAGTTTATAATACAACAATTGAGATACAACAACTTTGAATATAATAACAAATCAGGTAAATTTCTTGCAAACCAACTTCAACGCAATCGGGAAAAATCTCTTATAACGGCTATCAAAGGGACAACTGGTGAATGTACACAATCACCAGAAGAAATTAATCAAATTTTTTATAACTATTATCGCAACCTATACTCAGAAACTAACAAGCCTAACCCTGAGCATATTGAGGCATTCCTCAGTAGCTTAAATATGCCTCAGTTAACTACTGAATATAAAGATATGTTAGAAGCGCCACTTACTATAAACGAGTTGTACAGTGCTCTAGATAGTATGCCTTTTTTTTTCTTTTTTCTGGGAGATCTCAGTATTGATCATTTGAAATGTCATCATCATTGTTCTCCCTTTTTTTTTTTTTTTTTTGTATGTGTGTTTGTGCGTGTGTGCGTGCGTGTGTGCGTGCGTGCGTGCGTGAGAAAAAAAAAAAAAAAAAAAAAAGATCTAGATAGTATGCCTAATGGCAAGGCACCTGGCCCAGATGCTTATCCGGCTATATTTTTTAAGCACTACTGGTTAATGCTTGCTCCGCTATTCTTAAGAGTAGTAACAGAAATTAAAACTAATGGTTACATACGTCCACACATGAATACAGCAGCAATTAAACTTTTATTAAAGCCAGAAAAAGACCCCACCCTTCCATCAAGTTACCGTCCGATTTCACAAATTAACACTGATATTAAAATTATTACTAAGGCTTTCACATCTAGACTAGAAACAGTAATCTCGACAATTATTCATAGCGACCAAACAGGCTTTATTAAAGATCGTCACTCTACTAATAATATTAGGAGGCTCTTTAACCTTATTAGCATGTCACAGCGGCATGATAAGAAGGCAGTTATTATATCGTTGGATGCAGAAAAAGCTTTCGAAAAAGTTAACTGGTCCTTCCTCTTTGCTGTTTTAAATAAATTTGGCTTTGGGAAATCATTTATCCACTGGGTGTCAGTATTATATGATTCTCCCAAAGCTACAGTTACTACTAATGGGATTATATCTAAGAGCTTTATTTTACAGAGAGGCACAAGACAGGGATGCCCACTGTCCCCTTTATTATTTGCAATATTTATTGAGCCACTTGCAATAGCCATACGCCAGGAAAGAAGGATTCAAGGAATTCACTCTGGGGTAACAGAACATAAAATTAATCTATATGCCGATGATATTTTACTTTATTTAGAAAACCCGGCGATTTCGTTAGGGGAAGTATTTAACTTAATAACTTAATTCTCACAGTTGTCAGATTATTCTATTAACTGGACAAAATCAATACTTCTACCTATTACAGAAATTTCATGGAACCCTGCAAGCCAGGACCCGCACTACTCATTTCCTATAGGTAATTTAAAATACTTAGGAATAAAAATCTCACCTAAATTAACTGATTTAATTCATTTAAACTTTTCTCCACTTCTGGATAACATTCATAGTGACTTGGAACGCTGGAATAATCTTGCTATTTCTTTAATAGGACGAATAGCCACCGTTAAAATGAAAGTTTTACCTAAAATAAACTATTTTTTCTCAATGATTCCATTTAAACCTACGGCTAACTGGTTCCAGTTGTTGGACTCAGCCGTTACAAAATTTTACTGGAATAAAAAAAAAGCAAATATTAGTCTATCTACTCTTCAGAAAAGTAAATCCAAAGGTGGTCTAGAGGCACCAAATTTTATTTACTACTATATAGCTAACCAGCTACAATATATCGTTCTATGGGCGCAACCCAACAGAGATACTAACTGTTGGCTGGAACTAGAACAGAAGGATTGTAATAACCTCAGACTTCTAGATTTACTCTTTATTACAACATCAATTAAGCGACATAATGTTTTAAAACCCAATGATTTCCGCCACCCTGACTGCTTGGTGGAAGGCATTAGAAATTACAAAAGCCCAAGTGGAGCCCTGTGGGCTTTCTCCCCTATGGCATAACCCTGACTTTCGAATTAACAACCAATCGTTTTATTTAGGTGTGTGGGAGCAGAAAGGAATTACACATCTCCACCCTCTCTTCTCAGATAATATGTTTATATCATATACATCCTTGCTCCAAAAATACAAAATAACAAACGGAAATTTTTTACATTATCTGCAAGTTAAAAATATGATAAAGAAACAAATTCCAACACTTCAGGGTACACTCCAACCGCCTGGTTTAGCTGAAGATATTACCAAGCTTTCTCCGACAACAACAAAAAAACTTTCAAAAATATATAAGTTACTTTCATATACGGATAAAATGTCTTTACCCATCTTAAAATGGGAGACAGACTTGTCTATAGCTCCGGAATCTGACTTTTGGATTCAAGTTTGTGAAAATGCATTCAAAATGACAAAACACACAAATTTACAACTTATCCAATATAAAATTATCCATAGAACATACATTACTCAATATATGATGAAGAAAATGGGACTCTCCGACTCCGACATTTATCTCCAGTGTTTACAAAACACTACAGACACTTATTTTCATGCTTTATGGTTATGCACTCCGGTTATGTATTTCTGGACTAAAGTCTTAGAAAAACTTTCCGCTATCTTGGACTATAGGATACCTTTATCTCCAAACTTGTGTTTGCTAGGTGACCTAACAACAACTGACCTACCACATAAACAATTTCAATCTACACTTGTAGCCCTTACTATCGCAAAAAAAACAATTCTTGTTAACTGGAAAAATAAACAAACTCTGAATATCGACCAATGGTCTAACCTCCTCATAAATCACATTTTAATGGAAAAAATATCGGCCTCAAATAAAAAACAAATATCAAAATTCATAGAAATATGGTCTACGTATATAGAATATTTTAACCTAATTCTGGTTATTTAATTCTGCCACTAGTTTTGCACAATACATTTTAGGGCACATAACACACTTTGGGGGGGAGTGGGGTAGGGTGGAGATACCGTCTCCGCCCTGCAGCTCCCCTCCAATTTTAATGCACCACACAACTGGGGGGGGGGGCATCGGTTGGGGCAGGCCGCAGTATGGAGCAGTGCTGCGGTCACCTGTCCCCGCCCCCATTAATTAATTTTAATGCACCACATACGCTCATTGACATGCCTGGGAGGCGGGTGGATCGGAGCAGAGGGGGATATCATTTCCCTCTGCTCCGGTTCACCTGCCCCCAATTTTAATGCACCACACACACACACTTATGTATATACACTGGGTGGGGTCACACTCACGGTTTAGGGGTAGAGTTCGCCAGTCGGCGAGCTGGCGAACTCAGTAACAGGGTTAGTTTTTCACTTAGATCGTTGGGGTGACGACCGGGGCCTCTCCCCGCTGGGCCTGGGGTTCGGGATGCCGCCCGTCCTCCGGTGCCCCCATCTCCCCTTCTGAAAAAAAAAGAAAAAGGGAGAACAATGATGATGACATGTCAAATGATCAATACTGAGCTCTCCCCAGAAAAAAAAAAAAGGAATAATTACAAAACCATAGTGGGACTATAGAATATGGAAGAGCCATAGGAAATGAATTCTTCTTCTTCTTCTTCTTCTTATTATTATTATTTTAACCTTGAGTCACTATAACTCCAAGCCACCCATCAGAATCATATGGCACCTACCATCTGTTAATAATCCTTTATCAACCTGGAAGTAGCCTGCTAACAAATGAACAGATGGACAAACAAACGCAAACACACATATTGTTGGATTAAATTCTTTATTTTTTTTACTTTTGAGAGTTTGGGCTTAAAGGACCTCTATATTCTACTCAGTGACATTTAAATTAAATACATGACCACCAGTGTTGTGCTCGTTACTAAGAAATAGTAACTAGTTAAAGTTACTAGTTAGTTCATTTTAAAAGTAACTCAGTTACTCTGATGACTACTTAAACAAAAAAGTAATGCATTACTATTAAAAGTAACTCTTTAGTTATTTAAAAAAAGAAGAAGAGCATACTCTATTCCTTTATGCTCAACTAAAGTAAAGTAATGAGCGTATTTCCATGTCGAAAAAGTACAGTACACCGCAGTCATCCATTCCTTATTTGATTCTAAACCGCTTATCCTCACGAGTGTCGCACAAGTAAATTATTAAATAAAATAATTTATCAAGTAACTGACTAATGCACCATATTGTAACTGTAACTGAGTTACTGTATTTAAAAAAGTAATGCGTTAGAGTATTAATTATTGTAAAAAGTAACTAAGTTACAGTAATGCATTGCTAGTAACTAGTTACTGCCCAACACTGATGACCACAATGCCATTGCAAAAAAAAAAAAAAAACTGAAACGATGACCAAAGACATTTGCACGATACATAAAGTGGTACCTTGACATATACTAGACCCATCAGTAGAAAAGTTTAACTTGAAGTAGACAATTAAAATGAGCAATTAGTAAGTATTGTGAATCGTAACTAGGGCGTGTTTTTAGCCAAGCTGGTAGCTAGCGCCGCGTCTCGGGCACCTGTTCCAAAACAAACCAGCATTCCTTGCCTCTAACGTCATTCACAAATGATTTATATAAAAAGACGTAGCAACCCCAAAAAGTTGAAAATAGGGCTGAACGATTAATTGCATTTGCAATAAAATCGCGGTTTGACAAAAAGCGATTACGTAATCGCGAGAAGCTGCGATTTAACGATTTAACTGGACAAAATGATTATTGCTCTATTTATTTAGGAGCCACCGCAGCCTCTTTTAATGTACATGTATTGTAGCGTTGGTGAACTAATGAGGCCAAGCGGCGAACAAATAACAACTGTTTAATGACAATTTGCAATTAACTGGCGGCCGTAACTACGCCAGAACACAACGGCTCCAAATGCACTTTGCTTACCAAAACAAAAGTCTTTGTTGCATTCACGGATCGTCCAGACCATGGGAAACTACGCAACCCGCGACCCACCCACAAGGATTGCTACAGCATGTTAGTGTTTTTTTAATAATTAATGATTGAGATACAGAAATTACAGTGTTTCCTTTCTTTATTTGAAACATAACAAAAATGTCATATGCAGTTCAAAGGTAAAACATATTTGCTATATGAGGGAATCTGTGAGTATAAGCGGTTCAGACAATGGATGGACATGACTAAACTGAGGTATGTGCTTGGTCTTCAACTACTTGCAAATCTAAGTACCACTGTATTTAAATTAATAATCATATTGACCACACAAGCAATAGACGAACTAAAAGCAAAATGTATTGCTCACTAAATATAATCTGTTCATCTAAATGTACAAACGTGGCAAAACAAAAAACACACTCTTTTTAATGGTTAACGTCAACAGGCCAAAGATGGACTTTTAAAAAATAAAATAAAAATAGTGACTACTGACTACATTATCATCTGGTATGGATATTTACATGCATACAATGTGCAGAACTTGTTCATTGCCATTGTCCAGACAAAGACAACATCAGGCTATGCAGCAGGTCTATCCACTCCAAAGGTACAGGTGTGCAATGGTCTCAAATCAATAAATGTCCCACAACATACTGACAAAGGTTGCCAAGTCAATTCAACCAAGCCATTTGAACTTGGTCTGACCACATTTGAAGGAAAGCCATTAAATCCACTTTGCATTTCAGGTGGCTGTTTGCATTCATCTGATTTCCTAATTGTCATACAAGAAACTGCTTTGCAGAATCAGAAAGATTTAGAACGACGTATTTAAAATATTTCCATCCATAATTAGACAAAAAGACAGTAAGCTCTAAAACGCTCAACAATTGTGTTTTACATGTTGGATTATAGTTTTATGCGTAGCGAACCGCAGGAAGCAATGAGGTCCGGATCGGCACGATGATGTCGATGGGCCCGTTTATGTTCCATTACCTCCGGAATGTCTACTGTGGAATAAACAAGCACATCAGAGGCTGGCATTTACCTCTCAATCACCAAGCCAACCCCTCACCCCAGTAATCATGTTAGCTCATACATAATCACATTTCAATTACTGACAGGAGTGTGACCCTTGCCTCCCAACATGCCTAATCTAATACATGTGTTTCCTAAAACACAGAGGGATGCCTTGTTACGCTAGACAGGGGAGAGCGAGAGGGGGGGGGTTTGAATCATGCATCAACATGCTGTGTCATGCCATGGCTATAAAAAGGGACGTCGCTGTTTCCTTCTGATCCTGCCTGGGAAGCGAGCAGCTATTTTTAGTGTACTGTATGTGGCTTGTGGACATGAGGTAAACATGCCTCTGGATTCACAGAGGAGGAAGACGCAGGAAGACACTGCTTGCATGGGCACTTCTAGACCGTTTCTTCTGATGAAACATTGACTTAAAACTAGTTGAATGGTACCTTTGCCATGGCCTGAGGGGGTCAGTATTATTTTTACTGGCACCAAGCAATTTTGAGGACTTTGAGGAGGATGATAGGACCACTGCCGTCACGTCCTCTTTTCCCCATTCATTACAAAGACAGAAGTCAATTTGAATGTCGATGCACAATTACTGCTTTCTTGGTAGAAGCTGCAAAAAAAGTTTTGTCTAGACAAAAGAGAAAAAGGGAAGCTACCCGGATAAAAGAACAGTCAAGGATCAACATTGGCCAGGCTTTTACTCGCTGGCGTGAGCTAAATAATGCACTTGTCCTCATGGGAAATGTGGTCTTCCTTAATAACATAACATTACCGCTTTTGTCCATGTGGCGCCACCATAATCAACATCAACTGAAAGTTCTTTAGTATTGCTAAATCACATGCTGTTTTGTTGACCCGATTTTTTTGGAATTACATTTAGGCTATTTAGGAGCAATTTTTTTGATACTTGCAAAACAACTGTAGCGTGTGTGTGATAAATGAAAGTTGCGAGCAGAATCTAGCAGCTCAATGTAGGGGAGTAAAAGTACTGTTACTGTAAATACTGGGCTTTACACGATCAGGATTTTTTGGCCGATCAGCGATCAACGAGTTTGAAAAAATGATAACTGATTTGATCCGAAGATGGAACAATATTATCTTTTTACAAAACGTTTATATTTGCTCTACAGTTGACTGCCGCCATTCGCGGGGGATAGGAACTGGCCTGGCACACAAATCACGAAAACACACGATAAAGTGACGCCAATTGAAATGAATTTGGGGAAAAAATCCAAAAAAAACGCTGATAAACATTAAATGTCTGTATGTAATGTCTTATTTTTAATTGCCGATCAATGACGACATTAATCGATTGGGCAAATTAAGTCATTAAAGCCGATTGCCGATTTTGCATAAAATATCGTCTGATCCCGATGCAGCCGATCAGATAGGTGTAAAGTCTAGTAAATACGAGTACAGTATAAGTCAAGAACAGGTAAAAAAGTCTGTTGCATTAAAACTAATCTAAGTAAGTACAATTAATCACAAAGTTACTTGAGTGGAGTAAATGTAGCAGGTTACAACCTACCTGTGATGGTTGGAGACCACCAAAGTGTATAGCACCACACATCCTCAAAGTGTTGTAAACTCACAAAGTATTTAAAGTGGCATACAAGAATTCCACAATTTGTGTGTTCCCCTCTCTCTTTTCTGCTTTTTGTGCATTGGCGACCTTTTTGTCACCCCACTGTTCAGGAGAGTGGAGAAAAAACAACAAAGACAACCTCAACCATTAATCTATCCCCCATCGCTGTTGGAAAGCTATTTTGTTTTCCTGTAAAACGTCTTTTTTTTTGCCTTTTCCCAATCTTACTGCGTACCTTGCCCTCCATTCTGTAATTCCCACTCTGTCACTCCATGTCTGTATGCTTAGCGGCCTTGTGTCATTATTATGGGCCAATTTGTGTCAATGCTAACATCCCATTCATCATCGGGGTGGGGGGGGAACGGTTTCCGCCAGGGCTCAGGGGGTTTGCATACCTCACCTCTCACATTTTCACCATGGTGGCATCCGCTCCTCTAAGGGGTAAGAGGTCAGAGTTCCAGACCTCCTGAGTGATCACTGACTAGTCGGAGTTCTGTGCTGGAAGCTTTCCCAGCCCCCCCCCTCCAGCGCAGCACCAAACTCACAGAAGCTTTCTTACGTTTCAAGCTCTTCCCCCACTCCTTTTGGTGATGGAAACTTTGCTCTCATCAAGCCCATTGATAACTTGTGCAGCTTGCTCCAGCTCATTCCAAACCCACAAATTGATCATTTTTCTCATTAACCAAAGAAAAAAAAAAAGAATACTATCAGAATATTTTGAACCGTAATCAATAAATGACCAAATCAAGTGAGTATGATTAGCTGTAAGTTTACCTGATGTGTCTGCAGAAAGATTTACACCCTTGTCCCTCTCCGAATCCTTTCTGAAAGCCTTCTCCCACCCACCAACCTCCATTGACCCAGCCCCCTATCACATCAATGGCTGACAGCCCTTTCTCTCACTAAAACCCCAGCATGCGGGACCATGGTTTATTTCTTATGAATGAAAGGGCCAAACGAAAGTGCATTCCAGTCTCTGCTTTGAGGGGGAGCAGCTGGTTGTTTGCTGCAGTCTGTGCCAGACTGTCTGTGTTTTACATCCACCTTTGAGACACTGGAGAGTTGGACAGAGAGTAAATACAAGCCCACGGAAAAGAAGAAAAGAAGAAAGTGCCATCGTCAACAGGAAATTGGGCCTGGGAGAAGGATGAACATGACAATGACGATGATGATAAGGGGGAAAACTGTAGTAGTGGCAGCTCGTATGAACCTGAAGGCTTAAGCAAAGAAGGAGCTGAAGGGTCCAAATATCTACAGAGCTGCATAGACTGTAGTCGGGTTTCCATCCAATTGTTTCCAATTTTTTAAGCAAATTTACTGAAAATTTGAAAAACGGACATGCGACTTATGCCCGTTTCCATTTGTTCTTCTTTTGCGAATATCGAGAGGGTACTCACCAGAGATGTGATCCCCCAATAATTTAAAAGAAGAAGAAGACCAGGAAGCGACTGCGCCGTGTGATGACGTCGTACGAGTTTTCTTTTGTAATTCTTGATAAACCTTAGCTTTTCTTTGCTGTTTTCCATCTAAAATAGCATTACTATTTGCTTCTTTAATTAATTCCAAAAAGATTTCCGTTTCGTCGTCCCCCCAAACACATCTTACTTTATCTTCCGACATTGCTTTGGGACTACAAACGTACGTGTGACGTATCCGGGCGAAACGTGCGATGTGTGGGCTTGCCAGCTGTTTCCATAGCCAAAATTCGCATTTTCCTTTTTTGGATAAGCTCCCAAACTCCTCTAAGCAACTTTTTTTTTTTTTTTTACCAATTTTCGGACTTTTTTCGAATTTCTAGTGTTTCCATTCAGTTTTATTTTCGCATTTCTTGAAAATTTGAATAAAAATGGTTGGATGGGAACCCAACTTGTGACAGTGTTGAACCTGAACAAGTTCAATGAAAGAACGTTAATTAACTTATTCATATTTTGGGCAAACGTGAACTGAACGTAGTGCATTTTTGCTTTGTGAACTTTTCTATGAATGAGCTAATTCTGGGGCCAATGAACGGTTTTAAATGCAGTTCATTGTTGATCAAGGGTGTCAGGTTTTCTCTTGTTAGACTACAAGTAGAAAACCCGGGTTAACACACCATAAACAGGCCTTATTTAGGCGGAAAAGGCAATTATTTGGCAACCCTAACGTCATTTCCACTTTAAATTTTCTACAGTCAATAAAAGACATTACATTCATGTCACTGCGCGCCTGATGCACAGACTTATGTACATGCATATGTACTGTATGTGCATATATACACACAATGTGACATTTTGGCTGTAGGGACAGAAAATAATGTCAAAACAGAGAAAATCAATGCTAGGCTCGTTTTGCGAGTGGAAAACGTAAGTTGGCTGGAACACATAAAAGTAGTTCAGGCCAAGATTCCTTGCGAAAAGAGCATGCGCAGAACACAAATCAAAGTTCCGGTCAAAGACAGCATATTCAGGTTAGAAAAGGGGTCATCCAGGGGTCTTATTCGGGTTTTTACATGTTTACATGGTCTTTGAAGACCCGAATATTGGCAATGAGTTTTGAAATGGAATTTATTGACTGTATATAAACGTAGTCTGTATTTATTGGCGTCAAAACCATTTCATTGATGGTTTGCTTCCTGAGCAAAAAAAACGTCCGCCGTTAAAATGATAAATACACATGTTTGTGCTGAAAGCGCTGAAAAGGATTCCTTGTTGTGAAATTTCTCTTGCTTGTTTTTTGAGATGTTATTTGCTGTAAATTTTTTGCAATGAGATTTTGGCTCCGCCGTGTCGCAGGCTGCCAGACGGAGCCAGGCATGTGGAAGGGGAGGCATGTGGGGCACGTAATTCCGTCTCAATTTCTTTCTCTCTGCCAGCTTCTAATTATGCCCAATTACACCTTTAACACAAGTGGGCCGCTGTGGACGTTTCTCAGGGTGTGAGGTCAAGCATTTCCTGTGTCTGTGAATGACCCAACGTCAGGGGAATTGTCTTGCAGGGGCCTCCAGCTCTCCCTCCTTCCATCATTCACTCTTTTTGACCCCTCCTCCATTAAGCCCTGGTCCACAGACCTCCAGCGTTTACCAATGAGCCAGATAGTTGGGACTTAGCCTCTTTGACTTGTGAGGGCTCTCTCCTCTCAAACACAAACAAACAGGAGAAGGCATGCAGACCTTTACATAAAGGCTTCGCCAACTCACCTGTGCAAAATGTAAAAAAAAGACGTTATCTCTTATGAAACTCAAGACAAAACTAAGTGAGAAGGTAACTTGACAAGATCGAAACTCAAATTCCATTCATTTTCTTTGAAAGTCACAAGCAATCACGCCACATTTGCAGTATTGTGCTCTGCTTCCGCTTTGACACTCATCAGTCTCAGGTTACACAGACAGGTTTTCTACTTTCTCATGCCCCCTCCCCCTAACTCCATTGTTAACAATGCACCTTAAGGTGGCTTTTACGGCGAGCCTAACTGTTAATTGCATATCTAATCTAATCTAAATGACTGAGGCTGTTTATGCGGGTGCATGTGTGTGCGTGTCGACATATGTGTGTGACTCACAACTTCAGAAGGAATCGCGGGCCACCTCACAATGGTAGTGTACCAACAGGTTGGGTTCCCACACCCAGTAGGAAAATAAATACTCCGTAATCACCGCCCATCAAAACAGGCAACGTACGCAGGGTGAACCGAAAATGGTACATTCCATTGGAAATCCATAGCGAGCAAGTACATGCTCGCTCGTCTGCAATGACATTTCGGAGACACAAGGGAGAGATTAGCGGCACATATGGGAGGGCCACAAAATCAGGATGAAAGATGGTCGAGGGCGATGGGGGTTAGGGCCCCTGTTTTTATTATATGAATTGGCGGTGAAAGTGACAGTAGGACGAATGAAGTGGAGGTAAAAACCAGCGAGTGGTCAAAGTGAGTGGATGGGCCGTGTGTTTACTCAACTTAAATAGCTAGAGACTTTATGTGCAAGGTGAAAGTGGAATCTGTCTGTGTGCTGTGCCGACATTTTTGACGCATAGTGTCGATATATCGCCGTCTGTTAAGATGGTTGCCCCATCAAATTTTTGGATGCTTCCTCTCTAGTGGATGCCCTCGCACACAAGCACGCACGCACGCACGCACACACACACTCTCTCTTTGCATGCCACTGATTAATACACAATATCAAGTCGTCCCCATGTCCACCACAAACTTATTGGTAAATTATCTCATAAGCACTTACTTTACATTTGCATGATGGATAATAGTCACAAAAAAATGTGACACATGAAGTTTACTCAGTTTCAGAAATCCTCCCCTCCACTTACTCTTTGACCATGAGTTTCATCATAGAGCAGACTACAGAGGATCCTCGGTTTATGATGGTCTGAATGAATTAGGGTTTAATTCAATAATTGTAAATATAAATTAAACAGATACTGAATTGTCTTAAAGTGCAATAAGTCGGGTCTTTCAGAAATTAAAGAAAATACTGAACAGTAAATAAAAAAAAAAACGGTAAGATACAAAAAAATGTGGCCTTTAAAATTCAGTTTTCTTAAGAATTTATGGGAAAAAAGAGATTTATAAAACAATAGATTCATGGTTTTATGAATCGAAAATCGGTTCGACAACGATTATTCGATTTTTAAAACCCAGCCCTAATAAATTTAATGACAATTTTCTCTTTGTCTACTTTCTAATTTCTAGTTCCTAGACAGAAAACAGCCACAAGAGGGTAGCCAATACTCGAGTACTGATACCTTGAAAAAAGGCCTGGTATCGGTACTTGCCGATCCCTACTTTTTGCGTACAGTCAGTTATGGATAGACTACTAGACTACAGTGCAATCTCACTTATATACAACGGGTTACAACAAAAACCGAGGACCCCCCTAATTGCATTTATTGCAATTTGCATAATTCCTACGGGGAAATTTGGAACCGACTGAGTTTGACCTCAGATGTTCCACTGTATTTGTATGACATGTTTTTGCCAAAGTGTTAATGCTGCCTCAGCAGAAGAAATAGGCCAGCATGCACCACAAAGTTTGTACGCTCAAGACACAATCCAGTGACAATTGAAAGATGATGCACAACCCCCTTTCTGCCCCCGCACCCCAACACCCTGCAAGACAACTAAGCAGTGGTTGCAGTTACTGTAATGACCTAGCATTTCCCTCAGCCAAGTGCACACAAGTGGAAACACATAACAGGGGAAAAAAGAGTCCTCTAAGAAAGTTTTTAATGCTGAGTAGTGTTTTGGCAGAGGTAGGAGGAGGAGAGAAATGAAAAGAAGTTATTCGTGACAAAGAGCCAAACTATGAGGAAACCAGGTTTGTGTCTGAGGCAGGCAGTGGGAAAGGCGAGGTCTCAGCTGTTGTTCCGAGCCTCACATTTATCACACAAGCACTTCCCCGGCAGGAAAGGACCCTCACGGGCAGCCGAGGAGGGGATTTGCAGATTTGCTCAAGTTACTAGCTGACCCTGAACACCGGAGAGCGGCAGGTCTGTGGGATGAAAAGAGACCTTGTGTTGCCCTCTGTCTGTCCATGAGGCTTTAAGTGCCGCTAAGCTAGCGCAAGTCTTAAGAGAGAGAGAAAAACTACCTAGAAAATATTTGTGTACATGATTCACATGATGGGCCATAAGAAGAGGAGGAAGAAGTGGGTGAATATGACCTAAAGCTATTAAACACACTGCGTTGCGCTCCTTCACATTCTTTGCCTTGGAAAAAAAGAACAGGATCGAGAAGGTAGAAGGAGTGGGTGAGAAAGAGAGGGAGCAGACACCAAGCTTCACCGTACTAAGGAGCATTGTATGTAGCACTTTACTGAGCTTGCCATTATAGCAAAGCTTTTCCAGGTTTTGGCCATCTGTCACTTTTATGAACAGTGCTCTAGGAAATTAGGTCTTTGGGTTGCTTGGCTGGGGGAATAATGAGCCACTGAAAATGATTGTTATAGATGACCCCTTGGCATGGCTCTCATATGGAGCCAATCAAGATGCAGCTTCAGAGGCCGTCTAACAATCAGGGATAAATCAATTGTAAGTTACGGGTCAGGCATACAGACAGGCCTGGGAACAAGGTGGAAAGGATCCACCATGGAAGGAAAAAAGTTCGAGGGGGGTTCAAGTGTGAATAATTTATGCCATACCAGTATCAAAGATTTTACAGTGAAATGTCTTACATATCTTGTGACACCTCTGCAAATCTTGTAAGACTGTGTAGTGTTAGTGTTTCACTTGTTTTTGGAAAATCTACATGTATTTATTTTTGATATGACCACACAAGTGTACCCGTGATAGAAAAGACGATATAATAGATTTTATGGAACACTGTAGGAAAGCAGTACGATCAGTCTCTGCCCTGCCATGGACAAAAATAATAAAGAGGAAGAACAGTTTGCACAGCAGAAAGTGAACTGTGTGTAGTCTTTATGAACAGTGACTCATCATCATAGTCAAAAGGAAGTCAAGTCAAAAAAATTCTTTACAATATATTCTGTGTCCCCCACTAGTATAACTACAGTGACTGCAATTACATGCAGGCAATAACCCTTTTGAAACCCGAATATTGGCAAAATTGGTGTTTTGTAAGGCCATGTAAACACGTGCAATAGCCCCAATATAACCCCTGAGTTACCCCTTTTATAACCCTTATTCTTGCTCATATAAAAACTTTCAGAATACCTTGATTGAACGGTGCATTGTTTTTCACTGTGTGCATGCTCGCTATTTTCTTCGGTGTCTTTTTTTCTTCTTCTTCGCTTATTTGTATTCAAAAGGACTCTTGGTCAATGTAACGAGTACGACTTGTATGCGCAGCTCCATCCTACCCTCTAAAGCCTCGCTTGAATACATTGAATTCTGACCTTAACCCGAATATTGACTGTATGTAAACGTAGTCAGTATTCTAATTAATACTGAGCAGCACAATACACTTACAAGTCATACACAACAATCTGACAATAACAAGAAAATGAGAGGGGGAAAGAATTACAAAAAACAAAACAAAACATTGTCTTAATCTAAGAAATACTAAAAACACCAAAATGAGAACAAAATGTTAAAGTTTTGATTTTGCCACAAGCTGTCAACTAAAAATGACGTCACACTTACTCAGGTAACGACCAATCACGGCTCAGATTGCAAATGTCACATGACCAAACTAAAAAAACAGGGGAGCTGTGATTGGTCATTTCATGAGCCCTTCAGCACTCAGATGTCATTTTCAGTCGACAGAAAGTGGCAAAATGGCCGCCCCCTGAGATGGATTAAAAATAATTAGTGGATTTTGCTGCTCAATCCATATTCCACAAACAAATCCAAATGCTGTGGTTAAACTGGTGGGGGCGCATAGAACATACTGTATAATTTATAGTAAATAACATTTGTGACTTGACATCCCCTTTGAGGCTGAGAACATGTTTTTACACTTTCATATTAACAGTGGTTAACTTATGTGTATACTTGCATGGCAGTCATGAATATTAAGCGGTATAAGTTGGTAGGGGGTTACAGTACATACAAGACGAGACAGAGATGAGCAGGAAAACAAAAAGAAAGGTATGTATTCAGAAATGTCTATTAGTTGAAACGCCAAGACCTCTTCGGATGTCCCTCAGACAAAACACCTGATAAGGTCGATTGTGAGCAGCATTCCTCAGCGCAACGTGTGTGTGTGTCGATGAGGGCACGTTGTGTGGTCAACTGTGAGCAGCCAGCTGATACCACCAAGACCTCACAGTCTCCAGCACAGTTCCCACCACTGTAATACAAAAGCTGAATAAACAATGTTAGCATGGACATGTATGCCATCTTCCAAAGGTGAGAGAACGCGACCGCAGCCTGCACACAAGCTGCAGCTCCACGCAAGCAAGACATCCACCTCATTTGAGCTATTGTGCTCTAGTGGAGCTCATTGAATGATATGCCAAAAGAAGGTGACAGGGCTCACTAATTACACTATGCAACTGCTACATCGTACTCTTTCCAATTCTTGGAGATGTTTGTATATAGTTGTTTGGTTTGGAGGCGTATCCCAACTTTTATCAAACCTGGAGGAATGATTGTCAATGTAGTTAGATTTTGAATGTGTATTTAGAAGTGCAGACTTTTATCTGATCACATGCGAGACGTGACAAAATATGCTATCGCTAAGTACTGTTGACATTACTACCTTCTAACAAACGGTCAACACACCTTTATTTAAGTCCAAATGCAAAGTGCCAGACAAACGTAAACCCATTTGATTCACTTATAAGATGGAGATCACCACAGTATTTACCCTCGTCCTCTTTCCTCCGATAGTTGGCAGTCACACTGCACTGCACTCATCCGTGCTTTTGCTGTGTGAAACAACGCTGCATTACTGCAACTTTCCCCATATCACTTTTTCACGACATAGACTACTATTGTGAGGTGATTACAATGACATTAATTGTCTTAATTAAAAAGATGCTACAGGACATTTCAATAAATAATATACCACTGAAAATTGTATGATTTCCGGACACTATTTTGGCTACCACGTAATTCCATGACCGAGGATGTGGAGGCAGAACTTCCGCCGACGTATGCAAATGCTTGCGTTGTAGAGTAATACGACTAGTTTAAAGTTTACAGCTGTGTGTTATGCATGTTGCATGTAGGCAGCGCAACATAGATCATCCATCCGTTCATCCATGACAAGACTGTTCATATACTAGTGAAAATAATGTGAAAATAGAGGTAAGTTCTACAAACATTTTGTGAGTAACCCGAATTGTTCGTAACTTGAGTTTCCACTGTAACATGCTTCAAACCAGGCACAGGAAGCGCACACTGGTCAGATGAACAAAGGGAGGCAGGCGGGGAAGTCATTTAATAATATTCACTCTGTAGCTATGATGGCAAGGTGTCCCAATGCTATAACTTAGACTGTGTCATTTGGTAATTCTTAAACACAGTATAACAAAGCAAAGGGGATTGCTTTCCTATAAAATCAGTTTTCAATTCAGCAGAAAAGCACATGCAGAAAAAGAGGAACAACCTCTTCAAGGTCACTTCCAACACTGCAAAAAGGACTGTAGAAAATGTAAGAAACAATTATAGTAAAATTATTACTTCAAATAAGCAAAATTATCTGCCAACAGAACACATTTTTTTTTTAACTTAAATGTACCTGTAAGATTTTTAAAAATAAGAAAGTAATACTCGTGCCATATCAACCATTGCGATCTTGAAAAATGTATTTTCAGGCTAAAAACAAGTAATGTCGTCTTTTTTCAAGGTGTAATAAATAGAACTATTTTCTTAAAATACATACAGTATTTTTTTTACACTAGGATAACTTAGCCTGAGTGTCAAGCAGGGAGGTAACAGGCTCCATTTTCTTTGTCATGACCTAGCCAGGAATTGAACCCACATCCTTCAAGTCTGAGGGTAGGTACTCTACCACTAAACAACTGAACTGGTACTGATAAAAGGAAAAATGAGCCTAGTAATTAAAACAAAATGAACCATATTGCACTTGTCTGTTTTCATGCTATTTTCCCCCCATTTATCTTATTACTAGATTATGCAAAATCTTAAAATAAGAAAACTCATTAAAACCCAGTTCAGGGCCTTTGATGTTGGTTAGTGATCTTGCCTGACAATTTCATTTTAAGTAAAAATAACTTGCTGCAGATTCACTGATCAATAATCAATATAAAATACGTCTCTCTTGCTCTCTCACAGTTTCTTTCAGTCCACTTTCCACAGGCAGACATCCGGTTGGTCTGGTTTCGTGTGATTTTGCCGTCATTTTCATTCCCAGTGAACTTCCTGACAGTTTATCCTCTGGGCTTTCTACAAGCAGATTGGGAATGCCAGTACATCCTCAGGTCATGCAAATGTGAAGTGTCATAAATGTTATATGTGAGTTCCTTGCCAGAGAGTGGGACAGCTTCAGTATGTCTTTATCTTTTACTGTCATTCACGCCACCTGTCCAGGATCTGTCTTATCTCATGACTCATCTTGCTGGAGTCTGTATTTGATCTAGAACTTGTGTGAGACCATACTACCTGCTAGTGGATATGCACACCTCCAGGTGCACTGATGGAGAAATGTAAGTAAAGTAAAAGAGAGGAAGAAATGTAAAGTCACAACGGGGCTGGGTGGTAGAAAGGATGTCGGGTGGAACATCACATCATTGCATTCAGAGGTGTACAGTTTGTGCGATAAAATTGTTTCCAGCCAGGGGAACATGACAGTATGGGAGTCCATTATAAAATAGTTAAAGTTCAGTGAGTGCATGATCATTTTCGCCCATTTGCCTCAAATATGCCAGGTTTGATATATTTCATTATCAACAGGGTTTATTAGTTGACCTCAGCTACTTTGCAATATTTGATCAGTACAGGGACTCAATCAGAATCCAACTGTCCATCCACTTGCTATTTGTCTTATTTTTTTCAAGTCACAAAAAAGCTGGTGTCTGTCCCAGCTGCCTCTGAGCTGGGCTAAACCCTGGACTAACTAGACTAAGTGCAATTTCTGCACAAATTGCGTGGGAATGCTGAAAGCTGAATACTAAGTTGAATGCTTATGAAGGAAATTGAAAGAGAAATTATGCGAAAAGTTCAAGGTATTAATTGTAGTTGAATATGAATAATAATGAAGAAAAATAACACCTGAACTGCAATCTGTTAAAGGTGGGACTCGAACCATCGCCTCCTGTTCACCGGTCTATGCTCCACTACACTAGCTGAAGAGTTAGCCAAGCGGGGTTTGAACCAAGGTCTTCTGGTGTGCAGGCAATTGCTCAAAACACTGTTCCATTGCTGCCGAAGAAGAATCTGTGACATCGGATATAATTGTAGTAAATACGTCAGCATATACTGAAAGCTTGCGTTGAATTTGAATTTTAAATATAGAATAGAGTAAAAACTTAATAATGACCAATGACATTAAAAGTAATGGATGTGAACTAATTTGACAATGATTAGTATTCTAAATTGCATTTGTACTAAAGAGTTGTCCAAGCGGAGTTTGAACCCAGGTCTTCTGGTGCGGCAGGCAATTGCTCAAACCCAGTGTTGGGAATAATGGCGTTTAAACTAACGTAATTCCGTTTTTTTTTTTCATAATCTAACTAAATTATAACTAATCTAAATTATTCTCCCCATATTTGAAACGCCGTTATAGTTATTGTAAGAAAAATGTGTTGCATTACAATTTATTTATTAGTTTCAAGGCCCGAAGTAAGCTTACAAGATGTTGCGCGGTGACTGGTTCCTCAAATGTCATTTGAGCACAGTTAGAGGCATTGTAGTTGTCGGACCTCGTCACAATAGAAGTGCTTTGACAGCTGAAATGTGTACTGACTTTTATTTTGGAGGTGCCGCAGGAAGCGTGTCACAACGTGACGGACGTGTCGTCCTTCCTTCTGTACCTTAAGGCTTAGCATATTTTAGCATTTTAGTAAAGAGTCCACGTCCTTGCCTGGAACTGGTTTGACAACTTTGACAAGAGTGATATTAATCAAAAATAACAGTTGAGATTTGCCGAAAAACGGCGGCCATGAGGAGCGATTTGTTGACAATCATGATCTACCAAGAGCCATATTGCGACTCCACAAGCACCATAAAAGCGATAGAGATACCGGTAAGTCATAGCGACACGCTCGCCTAGTGTAATTATTAGCGCCAACAATTGTATTTCTCTTATTTCACGAGCGCGAAACATGTGAAAAGTGTTGAAAGAAATATGCTCACACTCATGGAGGCGATGGAGTGACATTTGTATGTGAATGATGCATGTTAAGCCTAGAGTTGGGCAGTTTTCTGACGTAAATTAATCATTAAACACGTCTTTATATGTGTAGAATTATAAACTGAAGATATAGCCCCATACTCTCATATTTGAAAGTGTACAAAAGTATATGTTTTTCAGAAAGATCAAGTGGAAGCTGATGATTCTGAGGAGTAAATATAGTAGTAGTTATGGCTATGATTTTGGCCTTGATAGCATTAAAGAGACTACACCATGGTATTTTAAGCCCTTCCACAGTAACTATAGGCATATAATGATGAAATCTTACCTCAACAATCGCAATGTAATTTTTTATGAAATATGAGTTATTTCGGTGGCTATTTTTCTTACCCAGAAGTCATATGCTCACGTATGACGTTGTCACCTTGACGTTGTCCAAGCCGGCTGCTTCGCGCGACGCCCACGAAACATACAGAGTGACTACCGTCACTTGCATTCGGTGCAGGTTGGCGTGAGTTCGCTTCCCTGCCTGGGAGACCATATATTTGTGAGTGCACCAAAAAAAAAAAAAAACTGCCCACGAAACACACAGATAGGTTTTAAGCCGATTTTTAAAATGGACTCTAAATATCACGGGTTGCTAGAGCTGTGCATTTTTCTCACGTAAGCCATGAATTCTTGAATAAACATTTGAAACAAAACGGGTCCTTGCCGCAAGAAATCGTGGAAGAGGAGGGGAGCAGAGAGGTTAAATGAAAAAAGGAGGAGAAAAATAAAGCACCATAGCGGGTCACGAACCTTGTAGTTTACACCAGTGTCAGCCAATTTATTTTAAAATTTAAAATTGCACTTTGGCATTGCAAATTTGAAGAATGATTGATTGCTTTGAATTCATTTGGACAGAATGTTTATTGATAAAGGCTGCTTTTGTCATTATCCCATGGAGAGAGGTTTCAGAAAATATGGGCGTGCGTTTAGTGCGCAGAGGCGGTGCAGGGGTGGGGCGGCACGCAATGACTTCAAATCGTGCCAACAGCTCGTTTTCTCAGGTTGGGAGGGGCTGGTGCTTGGAGAGCAGAATAACCTAGAATTTCTCATACAGGGGCGAATGGAGGAAAACACAACTTTGGTCATGTTTTTGGTGAGGAATCAGCATTTCATTTTTGTATAAAATAATAATAATAATAATAATAATATATCTTAAAAACATAAAAAATCCAAATTGTTTGATATAAAACTTTTTTTTAAGTAGTGAAAATAGTTACTTTGCCAGGTAACAATTTACTTTTATTATGAAGTAATTCAATTACTAACACCGTTACTTTTTTAAGCAAGTAATGAGTAACTATAACTAATTATTTTTTAAAGTAACGTTCCCAACACTGCGCGTGGTGAGTGACATAAATATGTCTTTTATTGAACGTATAGTAAGTTAAAAGTGGAAATGACGTTAATTACGTAATTACGTTGTCCGCGCGTCGTGGTCCGAACGGGTTATTCCAATCGAGCACAAATGAGCATGTAAAACGGGAGTAACTCTTTCCACCACGTATGTAAACGTGTTACCTCGATTGTTTCAGAAACTGGAATTCTGACCTTAACCCGGATATTGACTGCATGTAAATGTATTGACAGTTTGCAACTGAAAAACAATAAAAGCAGTATCGTTTTGCCAGTCTATTTACATGGCAATAGAGTATTGAATCCACAAAATGCAAGTATTTGAATTTGAGAACGTCACTGTTAATGTTTTGGTGTAAAGGCTGAAATCTGCCATCTGTGAAAACGGAGGAAATACGCATGCCTGTTCATCACAAACAAAACACATTTTCGTAACATTGCGCTGCGGTATTGTTTGGTCATGTGGTTTACACTTTCGCCTACAAAGTGTACATTTAAGGCATCCACTTGAGATGTACAACTTCTAGAGGTGCAACGTATCACAAAAGTCACGGTTTGGATCGGATCACGGATTTGAGTCACGGATCGGATCGTTTTTCGGAACAGCAAAAAAAAAAAGAAGATAAATAGTACTTTGCATTCATTTATTTTTTAAAGCGCTTTTCCCCATTAAATAAAAAAAATCAATTCAAAATGTCTAGTATAGCCATTTAGGATTTAGGAACACAGTTATTAAGTGTCATGTTTACTTTCAGTCTTGTTTACTCCCTGTCATGTTTTCCCCTTGTCTTGTCATTTCCTGTTTTAGTGTGAAAAGTCTGACTCCTCTCGTTTCTGGTCACTTGCCCTTCCTCGTGTGGTGTCTGTGTCAACCTTGATTGTGTCCACCTTTCCCCATTACCCTCATGTGTCATCCAATCAGTGCCCTCAGCCAGGTGTGTCTTGTCATGTCATTAGTGTTGGTGTATTTAGTCGGTTGTCTCCCCCCTGTCTGTGTCGGTTCATTTTTTTTTTTTGCTGTTGCCACGTTCGTAAGTCTTTCGCCACGTCATGCTGACCTCTTTGCCTTATCCGGATCCATGTCATGTTGTTAGTCTTGCCTTAGTTGTTTTTTCATGTTTTGCTTCAGGTTTTGTTAGTTCCATTTGTTTTGTACTTTGAAGTTAGCCTTTTTTTTATTTGAAATTAAAACCTCTTTTGGACTGCACCTCGGCCTCCTTGCTCTGCCTTCCCGCATCTGGGTCCTAAAGCCCCACCTTATTGACATTAAGTGCAATATGAGGCAGAAACATTATTCTTTTTTCATAGTTAATGTGTAAAATAAGGTATTATTGTCTTTAGTTGTGTTCCTATCATCTGAACAACTAAGTTTGACATTTTGAGTTGAATGTTTTAGTTTTTTAATAGGCAAAAGTGTTTTATAGAATAAATAAGACAAAGTTCTATTTATCTTTTTTTTTTTTAAATGAAAAGACCTCAACGTGCAATTTAAGGCACATTCCCTTCCTTTAAACATGGAGAGTGAATTACGAAGTAGCCTTGGTCCAGAATATTGAAAAAGAATTCAAGTAAACTATACCAGCCGTCAAACTTACTTACCAGCCGGCAGCCGTTTGCTTTGCTCCATTTCTCCCCTCAGACAACATTTTCAAACCCTTTTCACGCCTTCAACATCAGTGTTATTATAAAACTTGTGCGTGCTTAAATAAGGGCCAGTTGGGAGGAGAGAGAAAAAGACAATAACAGCAAGCAACTCACACTTGAGGAGGACACATGATGGGCACTCGTTGGCCATACTAACAGGTAGCCACCAGCCACTTACGTCGGAGACTTCTGCCGTATTGTACAATGACAGTGTAATTAATTAGTGTTTTTCTTAGCGTCCTAAATTAGCGATTAAATATGAGTTCCGTTGTGTTGATGTTGGTCGCAACTACGATAAAGTAATGTCTAAAAGGGAAGTCAAGCTAGCCATCACGCCATGACGTGGACGAACTTCAAAGTAAAAGTGTACTAAGGCTATTTGCTTTGCCATCAAAGTATGTTTCAGCTTCCTTGACATGTCAGAATGGTATTTTTTCTTCCCCCACCGACCAATCCGCGAACATTCTCAAGGCAAGCAAAAGAGGAACCAATGCAAAGCCAATGGATCACAGCAGCCATAAAAAGGGTGAACAACAAGACAGAGGATTTGGGATCCCCCTCATTGTTTGTATAGTGATCACTTCATATCAGGTGAGTCAATTACTGAATTAGTTGTAAAACTGAATTGTCGTGTAGATGTAGCTCCATTGTATAGTTATTAAAAGAAAGCAAAAGACGTGATCGGCATTTTGTACATTGAACAATCAGCAGATGTTAACTGTTACCACTTGCAAAATGGGAGGGAAATAATCTGTTTCGTTTGTTTGTGCTGCTACAGTTTAATAGATATTACACAGTTCAATTTAATAACTTATCAAAAGAAGACTTTTTACAAGATAATTGACGGCGGCGGCGGTCGAATTAGCAGATGCTAAGTTGCTAACGTACCTAAATAACACTGCCAAGACTTGTGTGAAACTGCAAACTTCTATAGCATTTTTACCACACATAAAGAGGAAATAAATCCGGATTGTACAAACTTGTAAAGCCTTTGTATGATCAGATTTGAAAGCACACACCGGTTTAAGAGAGGGGGTAATTCCACGTAGCAGCATCACAGAGTTGGAAAAAAAAAGCACTCCTGACACTTCATCGGCAATGCAATGGTAATATCATCCAACCTGTCCGCCTTGCGCATGCATATCATGTCCTTTTCATCAAAGTGACTGTCAATGCTCTTGAGCGGAAAGTTGACGGATAAACGCTAGATTTATCCCTCCTCGTCATTGTAGTCCATTAACGCGGTGCCGCGACTGTCCTGCCACGGGGGCGTGTTAAGAAAAATAGTCACGTGACGTCCAGATCTGTATTGGTGCTCAATCATGTAATGTTCCTTTGCAAAGTGGCATTGCGAAATAGTGGCCTGGCATACATATCACATTCTTTTTCTAACAGATTTATCTAATATCACAGGCATTTGGAGGTTCGAATGTGGATCCTTTTGATGCTGTAGTATGCAAACATTTTAAACACCTAAATAGTGCTTTACTTCTGTGAAACGCTTTCACCAACAATGAAAAAGTGTTTTTAGTTTGCAAAATACGTTTATTTCCATTCAACAGTGTAACAATTTGACAAAACAATTTCGCAAACTATTTACAAATGTGTGCAACTGTGGTACTACTTACAATTATGTGGATGTTTCAAATGCAGTTTTTCTTTTTAGAACGCTCCCCTGCGTGCAAGGAGAGGGACCAGGATTCGCACAAGATTAGTTTCACTTTCGCTTTGTCCGTTTCACGTGCAGACGTTACACTTTCTTGACGGCCTTTTTTTCCGGGGAATAAATAGCAAGTAGCAGACTGTACACACTCCTCCGATGAATATGCATTGGACTTGGGGCACTCTTCGTCGTACAATTGAACGTCCGCCTGAGCGTTGTGCTCCGTGTTTTCCGGTACCAGCATCGCTAGCCCGTGAACCTTTATAACAGCGCTTGCAACTTCGGCGTCAACCTCGGAGTCACCATCATCATCATCGATGATGATCATCGTCGTCATCAATGTGCTCTTTATCGTTGGTCGATGTCTTTGAAAAAAAACGGCTCGACCGTGAGCTGTTGCAAGCGGTCGCCATTATGGCTTCTTCAGCCATTGTCCCCTCAACACTCTACCCCGCCTCACGTCTTCTGCTGACGCCTACCCAATCTTGTCAAAAGAGAGTCATCGCTGCCCTCTAGGGGCCAAAAATAGTCATTAGGCTCAGTAGACCTGCTTGAAACTTTCAACACAGCTGCGGAAGGCTTGCTTGCACCCGTTTCAAAAAAATATATTAAAAAAATTGGATGACGTCTTTTAACGTTATTGGCGGCCCTCCGTAGGTTTTTACTTGACGTCTTTTAACGTCAGTGGCAGTGAAAGAGTTAATACTGAAATTAGGTGGGTTTCTCTGAGGAGTAATAAATGAGTCAAACAATGAACACTTGAGGTTGTGCTTTGTGTAAAAAGTTTTGAGAACCATTGATTTACAGAATTAGGTGGTGGTCTAATGAGTTTGTTTGGCACTGTATGTTTTTAGCCTGTGGGAGCAAGCTGGAGTACGCACAATCTGCACAAAAAAACGCCTGAGCCCACACAGGTATAAACCTTCTTGATGTGTGGTGACATTGCTAACTACTGGACCACTGTATCGTTCGCTCACCTGCTTCATGATCACTATTGAATGAACACACATTAACATACGTGGTACGTGCACAAACTGCTTGCAATCCAAAATGTCAGTAACGTTTTCATTTCTTCTCACTTCTGGTGTTATGATGAATGCTCCAGGCATGAGATAATGTATGGGGTATGGGGTATGTCGTGTGTATAGTGTTTACAAATGGGCATGTTGTAACTCACACAAGACAAATATCCCAAAAAGAGAGCCTGCTCTTACAAATCCTGTACATTTTGTATACATATAAATGTTCTCTCATTTGTAGTAAATAATCAACAGGTATGTTATGGATAACTTAAGTGCATGCCCACACAGCTAATGCAAGACAGTGCTTGTTGCTTAAATTGTCTACGTCTACTAAAAAACGGAGAACAACCTGAAAGGTTGGAAGTGATCTGCAATTGGCAGTGACAAGTAGAAAATCTGCACGAAACGTCTCTGTTAAAACAACTTCATGGCAACCCGTTGACAATCCAGTAAAATGTCGTTTTCTAATTCTTGTGCCCCTTGATGTGACAAATATTGCTCATGTGTTTTTGAAGGAGGTGATTGGGGACCTAATGCGCTGTGGGTGCAACAAACTGACAGCTATCTATACAGAGCTTTTTGCAGTGTTTTGACAGTCATCCTCAAGAAATGTCTATCTAATCAGGAGAAGGCTTTAACTTTTAAGAATATTAAATTGAAGTCGGTCAGGTCAAGTCTTTATTTATGCATACTGTATATTTATGTGTTGGTAATCAAATTATTTGCATTTGAACAATGACTTTTGTAAATGTTTTACTATTTCACATAGTGAAAGCTAGTGATTCATATTACTGCACTTTTGTATGAATGACGACCTCACACAAGGCCAACCACGTGTCATAAAAATTATGCTCAATTATGTTTGCCAGGAAACGTTTTTGTCGTTCGTGTGCAAACAAGGAAATTGGAACTCAACAAAGAAAGTTTGCATAGGGAGGAGGTTGTGGTGGTGTGGGTGGTTCAATGAAACAGTGCACTTTGCTGGAGAAAGCCACTGTACTAGTAGCAAGTTGAGAAGGAATTCTTTCAAATGAAATACAGGTTATCCCATAACTATTACAACATTGGTAGACCGTATTGCTGCCATTTTACTTGTTAGTTACTTGTTAGTTACCGGAATCGTGCAACCACTGCTGAATGAATATCCCCAACACCACTATATGAAAATATACGATACGATACGATACGATATACTTTTATTTTCCCCGTGGGGAACTTTTTCCTGGACTCCGTCCAGCTGCAGTTTACAGTAAGGAAAAAACAACAGAATAGAAAGAGATAAAATCAAAATTAAATAAGTGCAGCAGTAGTTTACAGTGAGAAAAACAACATAATAGAGAGAGATAATTAAAATAAACAATACACACACACTCCTATATATATATATTGCACCACTTAGTTAATGTCGGTTATTAAGTAATTTGATTTGTCGGCAGGAAACTTTGGGCCCTATTTTCATACCACGCAAGTCCAGTACAAAGCGCAGTCAAACTGTGCGCATGTGTGGAGATTTTCCTAGACTAGCGCAGGTAGAAGTGAGTGCTTGTGCTTTGGTGGGAACTCCGCTCCCCTCATTTACACTTTTTAATGTTTGGGAGTCTGTGTTACAAATTGATATATGCTGTATTAAAGAATATAATATACACGCCACAATGAACAGTTCCTCGAATCAATACATATTAACTGAGTATTTTATGATTTTTGAATTACGCACCAAAAACCTTCCCAACTGGGCTATCGCCACAGCCAAACCGGATATGACATCATCAACCTATATTGTTTATCTGCTGGCTGTGCATGTGTTTCCTCCCCGTTTTTAAATTATTTTCCATTAGTCCGTCTCGTCTCGAAGGTGTGAGCCTGTTTCGCTTCCCCGAGATGCATTTTTACAGGAAAAAAAACTGAGACATGGAACGGCACCTGCTACTGATCGAAAGTCATTCAGAAAAGAGAAACAAACAGGTAACAATTAAAATATGTTGACACCCGACCTCATAGTTATGGTTCATGGTAAGGGGTTGCTTTTAAACAATTTTTTTAAGACAATCATGAATGATAATAATTTGTTCAATTCATTTGAACAATGATTCAGAGGAATTATCATATTTTATTTATGAACAAAATACGATGACATGCACCACACACGTACACTAAATGCCGTATGTCTACCTGCACTTGAGTTAAGTTAACCAAAATCGTGTTACAAAACCTGAACCACAACTTAGAACTGCTTTTAGCTTATCTAAAAACCTTGTCTACTTCTGGTCAGCAAATTTCCAGATTTACCGGGTTGCTGTAACAGTCTGTAGTACGGCGCATTTTTGTTTTGTTGTGCCGATTGGTCACTTCTTCCTGTGCCGTTCAATATCCTTTTCCATGACACGTGAGAACGGCAAATACTATTTTTTGTCCATTTAATAAAGTGAGTATAAGTGGAACTTTGTACGTCTTTGCTTTCTGCTGTGGCTATCCAGAAACGGCTAGTGATGGCTTTCCTCGGCCCACACCACTACGCATTACAGCATGTAAACAGAATACACCGGAACACTTATCCGGTGTAGCGTGGTCTACCAAATTCAGAAAAACAATTAACTAGACTAGTCCCGGCACAAAAATCAAGCTGCACCTGTTTTTACGCTGAGTGCACAGATGTCTGTCTACCAAAATAGGGCCCATCATTAGAAAATTCAGGGATAGGCAGGAGATAGGTGTACAGTATTTGAAGGTGTAAAATGCTGACAAAAATTAGGATTGTTTGGCCTTGGCATAGGTCTAAACGAGTGTCATTGTCATTATTGCTGTAATGTCAAAAAATAGCATCAAAATTGATTTTGAACAATTCCCAAGAGAATTGTAAGAAATAGAATTGTAGAAATGCTGTACTAAAAAATCTGATCAAGACACAAGTTACCACCATCATAAAACTGGAATTAACTATATCTTACAGGCAATGATTTAAGCAACATTCTTGACTGTTATATAAGTTTTATGCAGATAGATGGATGGATGGATAAAGACAGACAGACAGACAGACAGAGGGGAGAGACGGGCGCTCTGCTGTACAAAGGAAAAGCCTGGATTAAGTCATGAGTGGCAAGCGACATAGGTTGGATTTTTAACGAGTGAGATCACATCCTTTTCCCTAAACAGAGGAGGAACTCATCTTGGGGTGGACACGCCACTATCTGTCTGAGTTTGTGCAACAAACGGGACATGCAGCCACTCACGCAGGAAGCTTCACACATGCTGGCAAGCTGCACACAACACAATGGAGTGTGTGCGTGTGAGTGTATGGGTGAACCAGGTCGGGAAGTTCATTACATTCATTAGTAATGACGTTGATAATGAGCATTAGAGTTGGCAGAGATTTTATACAGCAGTCTGTCTCCCAAGAATTTTGAAGAACTTCTAATTTGAGGGTATTTAGAAAAATTTAAGGTGACTTTTGTTCATGAAACACAACAAACAGGTCACCTAACAGAAAT
The DNA here is from genome assembly GCF_051991255.1 of Vanacampus margaritifer. Lineage (NCBI taxonomy): Eukaryota > Metazoa > Chordata > Actinopteri > Syngnathiformes > Syngnathidae > Vanacampus > Vanacampus margaritifer. The sequence continues at coordinate 4,068,682 of NC_135437.1, forward strand.
TTATTTTTTGTTTTTACCTGAAAAAACAAAACAAAACAGTTAAGTGGAAGCAAGTTAAAGGAACATATAACTCAAGTCTATATTTTGTAGTTTTATGATGTATGTGATATTTGTTCTCTTCTTCCCTTCTTGATTGGACTTTCTTTCTGGATGCCCACTTAGTATTGATACTGTATAAGCGTGGCCAATACCCAATCAATACTTATGAGTAGGGGTGTGAATTGCCTAGTACCTGGCGATTCGATTTGTATCACGATTCATAGGTCACGATTCGATTCGATACCGATTAATCCCGATGCGAATCTATACATTGATTATTGCGATTTATTTATTTTTTTACTCAAATTTAGAAAATACTAAGCAGTAAACTTGCACACTGTAAGATTTGTATGAAAATGTATTTCTTTATCTGAAAATTCAGGCTTATAACTGAGCCACTGCATTTAACAAACAGGTTGCAGTCTGTTTCATGTTTGAACAGCACTGAAATAAAATATTAAGGCTTAATGTTCCATTAATATAACATTCTTCCATGCTTAATGTGTGAATCCTAACCCTAAGTAAGACGTTTTGTTGACTATTCCCATTAAAAAAATGATGTTTAAAAATCGATTCGGCCGCATATCGAATCGATTCAAGAATTGCGCGCTGTAATATCACGATATATTGCCGAATCGATTTTTTCTAACACCCCTACTTATGAGAGTATTGATGTAACAATACCATGGAATTTATATGCCCATCACGAATGACTAGCAGCAACAGCACTGATATCACTGAATATCTTTGGAGAAAAGCTAACGGTTGTCATCTGCATGTATTGTACTGTGTGGATTAACCGTTAACAGTTGAATCCCCAAGCATATGCTGTCTCCCTCTTAAATTGTTCTAAAGCTGTATTTTGTAAAACTGGCAAAATCTGAGAGGTGCAGACATCTTTGGCTTGTACAATAGGAAGCAAGTAGACACATCAATAAAGAACATGACTGACAGTTTCATCATTACCATTTTTTTTTTTTAATAAACTACAACAATGTTTTGATTAGCATTGTGAGAAAAGTATTGATTAATAATCTGTTTATTATTTGGTTCCAAATCCTACTGAGAGATGCTGTGAATAGCTTGGTTAGGTTATTTAGCTATTTTGGAGGGACAAATTATCTCGCTCCATCTCTCTCTCCTACCCTGTAGAGCAGACACTGTGTAAACCAAACCACACAGTGAAGTAATAAACGTCATCATCTGGCGAGCTGAGCAATGATGGTGCCCAGATGGAGACATTCTCCCCTTATAGAATTGACACTGTAAGGAAGAAGTTGGTACAAGAGTAGAAGTACTAAAAGGAAATCTGAAAGACCATTTCCAGCTTGGTTTGGTAATGATCAACCTAGTCCTGATTTTTGCCTCATGTCTCTTTTAGTAGTTTTGTCCCCACCTCTTTTCTCCATCCCCTCCCCTCCATCACCCCTCTGCAGACTGGCCTTTCACTTTGGGGGGCCCTCAGCTTCCCTCTCGGCTGACCAGGGAGCTTTCAAGGTACCCTGATGGATGCTAATGTCGGACTCTTTCAGATCGTTTTACAGGCGGAGCCTTTGATCTGCCAGCAGGCCTCTCTCCACGGGCTCCCTGTCCTGAGAAAATGTAAATCCCCACCTTACAAACACCTGTGAAAAAAAAACTACAGAATGGGGGCACAGAGCAAGTTGCTCTAAAGAAAAAGAGAAGACACTGTATTGTGACATTTGGGAAAAGGAAGTACATTAGATTGCAGTGGCGTGTCAAAGAATGAACGCAGAATGGTGCACCGAGAAAGGAGTGGCGAAAGTGAGACACCACAGCTAACAAAGAAGGAAAAGAAGAATGGCTACCAAAAGACGGCCAGACAGAAGGGACAAGGGGGAATAGTAATCAAGGCCGGATAAAGAATTGCTGTGAGGGAGAAACAAAAACAAAAGTTTGAGTAAAACAAGGACAAAAATTCATCTGAAGACCTAGCATGAAAGACAGGAAGAGAAACGGTCGCAGAGACAAAGCAAGACAGAAATGGCAGGACAAAATTTGGGAAGGGCTTTATTTACAATGCACAATTTCACTCGGTGAAGAGGAGAAAAAAGAACTCAGAGAGACAGATGAGCCCCTGCTGTGGAGCTCATGGGGGTGGGGGGTGCTTCTGTTGGGGTGGAGAAAAACGAAGGAAGGAAGAAGTGATTAAAAAAAGAGAGAGAGACATACAGTGCAGGCGACAGTGACAGCAGTGAAAGAGGGCTTGGCTGGCTGGTAGCGCTGTGAATAGCGGGGCTGCTGTTGGACAGCTGGCTGCAGCTGATCAGAGGACAGCCTGTGGAAGAGCGCTTGTCTTCCTGCAGCCAGCTGTTCAGTCCGGAGGCCCGCAGTGACAGCACAAGGCTCGGAATTGATGAGCAAAGGCGCTAGATGGAGTGCGGTGATGTTAACCTTTGTGAAGTGCTGCACTGTATTGCAGCTGGCACACACTGTAACCTCTTCTAAGAAAAGGGAAAATAGAGGAGGGGGTGATGAAGAAGGATTTATGCTTATGTGAGCTTCTTTACGCCCCCCCCCCCCTTTATTGGTGGGGAAATGGCATCTTCAAGCCATCCATTTTCTGTTCAGGGAGCTGAAGCCTATCCCATCCCACTACAGTAAACGCGGACTACACCCTGGACTGGTCACCAGTGAATCTGAGGGCACATACAGAGACAGACAACCTCCCGTGAAAAAATGGTTATACAATGGTAATGCTTTGCTGCATTTCAAACAAGGTCACTTGAATCTGTCAAGCGTACAATGAAATTTCAAGACTATCAAGGCATTCTTTAGTGAAATCTGCCATTCAGCCTCAGAAAGCCTTACTTACTTACTTATGTCAGATTCAATTTAATTAAGTTCACAGTTTTTTAGGAGTGCACATACCACAATTTTCTGCCTTATCACCGATCTATAAAAAGGTTGACTGCCAAATGCCGATTTTTGACGATCACGTTTTTTTTCATAACCAACAGTATACACTTTCAATGTTTCATTACCTTGTTTTATTGTAAAGCATTGAACGATATATGTGGGAAAAAAAATGCAAACGGGTTGTCAGCCCATGAAGTAGTTATTGCAAATAAAAATAAAAAGCCTATTAGTTATCTCACAGCGAAAGAGGACAGTGGCTGACTTTTTCAGACCTCTGCGGGGAAAGATAAGATCGGAGACAAGATCCGTTTTATTTTAAGGCATCGTCCTATCACCAATCACTCAAAATTAAGAAAATCGGTACCGATACCAATCGCGATAGGGGCACCCCTTCTCTGTGTTTTCCTTTTGTTGACCTTATAAGAAGTCCTTATAAGCACTTCAGCATCAAAGTGCATGACCTTTCCTTTGTATCAGTATTTTGATCATAGACACTTCAACATGGTCACAAGGTTTTTTTGTTTAAAAATATGTTTTTCTTCTTCTTTTTGTATGTGCGTGTGTGTGTGTGTGTGTGTGTGTGTGTGTGTGAATGTGTGCTCATTAATTCACCTAAAACCTATTAAAAATCCCATACCGTCATGGTCACAAGGGTTGACGGTCAAACCCACAACCTTTAAGTTGGGAGACGACTACTCGGCCACCTAAGCCATGCCACCCAACAAGATTACACGAAAAGTAAGAGACAGATTTCCACAAAACCTGAGGATGACTACGCTTTACTGAGGGAATGTGTCGTTTAAATCTTCAAATCTTTAAATCAAGGGTGTCTAAATCTGTTCCTTGAGGGCCACTATCTTGCATGTTTTTGATGTTTCCCTCCTCCAACACACCTGATTCAACTGATTAGCAAGCATTGCAGAGGCTTGAAAATGAATCTGAATTGAATGAATTTGAATCAGGTGTCAACACCCCTAAACTAGAGCTATAAGTTGGACTGTTTGAGAAGAATTCTTGTGGCCCAAATTATGGTATGTTATCTGTAGTTGGCCTTCATTGCTGCATCAATAGAAGAGAAGCAAGTAGGGGGTCATTGGGAAAAAAAAACTTCCCAAATGTCAATGTGTGCCTCTCTGCTAACATAACCATCACTGGCCTCTTCACTGATCACCACTCATGCGTTGTTTCATGTCCACATACTTCTTGGTGCTCTCAACCACACCCTCCGCCGCTCTGCGTCCGTCTCCCTTCCTGTTGTCCAATCAAAACATAAGTGATGTCATCCTCCTCGCATCTCTGGATGGGAAGAAAACCCAGTCCAAAGTCCACAGTAGCTGCATCCTCCTGCCTGCATGTCTGCTCGATGTCAGTCCGTCTGTCTGGTTGAGGCACATCCGGCCATCCTGACTCCCCTGTGACTCGGCAAGGCCTCTGTGTCAGGAGGAAGGAAGGAAGGAAGGCCCTGCGGTCACACAGGAGGGAGGATTTGGAGAAAGGGAGGGGGGAAGCGTGCGAGGGTGTCTTTGCTGGACTTGATCCACTCCATTGGAGTCTCTCACTATAGAAGGGCTGTTTGCACAGGGACTATGCCAAACTGAAATGTGCGCGCGCATGAGTGTGTGTGTGTGTGTGTGTATGTGGATGGCTCAAGCAGACAATAACGCGGAGCTGGAGAGATGACTTCTGTGTTACTTTATATTGATGTACTGATGACTGACTATCTGCCTCTTGTTTGTACACTTAAGGTGAAAATGTCAAAATCTTCAAAATGAGCATAAGCACAATGAAATTAATGCTGCAATCATCTTCAGGATGCTAGAATACACTAAATACAGCAAAATTTTTGAGTCTACAACTTTTAGTTTAGGTGTGAGAGCCAAAATGAACTTTTTATTGCTTTAAATGCGTTTTCAGCCCCTGATTGTACACTTAAGGTGAAAATGTCAAAATCTTCCAAATGAGCATAAGCACAATGAAATGAATGCTGGAATCATCTTCAGGATGCTAGAATACACTAAATACAGCAAAAATTTTGAGTCTACAACGTTTAGTTTAGGTGTGAGAGCCAAAATGAACCTTTTATTGTTTTAAATGCGTTTTCAGTCCCTGATTGCACACTTAAGGTGAAAATGTCAAAATCTTCAAAATGAGCATAAGCACAATGAAATTAATGCTGGAATCATCTTCAGGATGCTAGAATACGCTAAATACAGCAAAAAAAATTGAGTCTACAACGTTTAGTTTGGGTGTGAGAGCCAAAATGAACTTTTTATTGCTTTAAATGCGTTTTCAGCCCCTGATTGTACACTTAAGGTGAAAATGTCAAAATCTTCAAAATGAGCATAAGCACAATGAAATTAATGCTGCAATCATCTTCAGGATGCTAGAATACACTAAATACAGCAAAATTTTTGAGTCTACAACTTTTAGTTTAGGTGTGAGAGCCAAAATGAACTTTTTATTGCTTTAAATGCGTTTTCAGCCCCTGATTGTACACTTAAGGTGAAAATGTCAAAATCTTCCAAATGAGCATAAGCACAATGAAATGAATGCTGGAATCATCTTCAGGATGCTAGAATACACTAAATACAGCAAAAATTTTGAGTCTACAACGTTTAGTTTAGGTGTGAGAGCCAAAATGAACCTTTTATTGTTTTAAATGCGTTTTCAGTCCCTGATTGCACACTTAAGGTGAAAATGTCAAAATCTTCAAAATGAGCATAAGCACAATGAAATTAATGCTGGAATCATCTTCAGGATGCTAGAATACTCTAAATACAGCAAAAAAATTTGAGTCTACAACGTTTAGTTTGGGTGTGAGAGCCAAAATGAACTTTTTATTGCTTTAAATGCGTTTTCAGCCCCTGATTGTACACTTCAAGTGAAAATGTCAAAATCTTCAAAATGAGCATAAGCACAATGAAATTAATGCTGGAATCATCTTCAGGATGCTAGAATACACTAAATACAGCAAAAAATTTGAGTCTACAACGTTTAGTTTAGGTGTGAGAGCCAAAATGAACTTTTTATTGCTTTAAATGCGTTTTCAGTCTGATTTCAAATGAGTTGATTGCCTAGAGTTAGATCACCACCACAGAGTGTTAGATTGGCTCCACCTTTCACCTGCTCGTCTCCAGTTTGAGAGAGATTAGTCAGCGCCATTTTCCTCGTCCCCCTTTCTTCCTTGCTTGTCTTCTTCGCTTATTTGATTGGCAAGAAATCTTGGTCTATGCAATCACAACTTGTATGCGCAGCGCCGTCCTACTCGCTAAAGGAGCCTCCCTTGAATACATTGATTTCACTGCTGCGTTTTCAAGTTATTTTGTGTCTACAGCGAAAAAAAAAACAGTTTGTGCCTATATACACAAACAGTAAATACAAATATATAAGTCTGTGCTTCTGGCGTGTAACCGACCGGAAATACTCAAGCCAGTGTCATCAAACATGACGCTCGCAGGAAAAGAATCACACTTCTGGAGCTAGGAGGAAACTGAATAGTTTATTAAGCGTGGCATAAATATAATGTCTTTTATTGAACGTATAGTAGGTTAAAAGCAGAAATGACGTTATTTACGTAATTACGTTTTCCGTGCGTCGTGGTCCGAACGGGTTATTCCAATCGAGCACAAATGACATGTAAACAAAACTAAATTAACTCAGCCCGGAATTCTGACCTTAACCCGAATATTGACTGCATGTAAACGTAGTCACTGACAGTCTTGACAGACAAAATGAGTTTGCAGCCGTGAATTCGTTTTCAGTCTGACTGTGGTCAACATTAACATAGCCTACTTAAAATGCTCGCTTCAAAAGAGGTTTTGGGTTAAAGTTAAAATTATTTTCGATGAGTGGCAAGCCACGAAAAAAATCTGTCAGTGTACTAAAAAAACACACAAAAAAGCCCTTGCTTGTGGAAGCTTTCACCCATGACGGACCAATGTTGATGGAACCACATTTTTGGTGAGTACTTAATTAATGAGGCGAAGCCTCGAAAAAAATATGTCCATGTATTTTTCAAGGGTCCGCTATCAAACTTTTTTTTTTTAAATCCACAGGCCCAATTTACAGATTAAATTTATTTATAATGCCTTAAACACTATGTGGCCTTAAACACTATGAGACTCTGATTCTGAGAGACTCTGATTCTGAAGCTTGGACGCATGCGCGAGATGCTGTGACTATCGCGAGACCGACAGCGAGACCGGGAAACCCCAACATGGCGGCGCCCTGCTGCTAAAATAGAATTAGCTCTATTATACTAAACTAATCCAAATTTAACCATCATATAATTTGCCTTTCTTTTTTTTCCCTCTTTTTCATCCGACAGATTTGGAATACCACCCAACGTGGAGGACCTCGAACGCTTCATCGACGCATATTTGTACAGCTGCGCGATGGAGAATCCTTCCGTCGAGAAACTGTCGAGAAAACCTTCGAAAAAGAGGAAAAATGATTCAGCGACGGACACAGAGAACCTAGCCACTACGGAGGTTTCGGTCAGTATGCTGGAGTCCATAAATAAAAAATTAGAGGTCCTCTCCCTAATCAGCGAGGACGTCAAATAATTAAAGGTAAGCATGGAATTCTTCAGCCAACAAGTAAGTGATCTCCAACGAGATAATGCCGAGTTACACTCTACACTCGTGACTGTTTCAGCCGAGTTAGAAACCGTTAAAAAGGAAAATAAAACGCTAAAAGAAACTGTTGTGGATATTCAATCCCGTACCATGCGGGAGAATTTAATATTCTCAGGAATATCCGAGAATACCTCTGACAATCCAAAGGTTGAGATAAAAAAAATTATGACGACGTCGTTAAAAATTCCTCAGGAGTCGGTAAATAACATCTCTTTTCACCGGGTACATCGGCTTGGAGCCCGTAGGGGCAACAGACCCCGTCCTATTATCGCCAAGTTCGAGCATTTTAAACAGAAAGAATTTGTTAAAAGTAAAGGACGGGAGCTTAATTGAAGCTATATTGTTTGCATGCATAAATTAGTTCTGGTTTCCTGGAATGTTTGTGGCGCTCGCTCAGAAGCAAAAAGAATAAAAACTTTAGACCATCTCTTAAAATTAAAAGCAGATATTTGCCTCCTACAAGAAACCCACCTACAAAAATCTGAAGAAAAATTACTTATTGATAAGAATTTTAGCCAAGCGTACTCTGCCCCTTATAACAGTAGACAAAGAGGAGTCTGTATACTCATACATAAGAATTTACTCTTTACTTTAAATAATACAATAACAGACCCAGAGGGCCGATACATTATTATTCAGGTGACTATATTTAATAAAATATATACACTTGGTAATTTATATGCCCCTAATAATGATGATCCGGCCTTTTTTCATGAATTTTTCTCTCAGCTGTTTGATTTAGCAGCGAACTCTACTATTATTATTGGAGGAGACTTTAACACAGTCTTAAATCCATTAATTGACCGTTCTAATAATACAACATGTAGGCAATTACAATCTACTAAAGTAATAGGGGAATATATGGATGACTTTGGCCTCGTCGACAGCTGGAGACTTAAAAACCCAAATAAGAAGGAATTTACCTTCTTTTCCGCTGTGCACCGGTCTTTTTCAAGAATTGATTATTTTCTTACAAATAACTCTTATTGCTGATAAAACTGTTACAAAAATACATCCTATTATTATTAGCGACCATGCACCAGTCTCCCTTTCCCTACAAGTTGATTATATCTTTAAACCACCACCGACATGGCGGTTTAACATCTCACTGCTAAACGACGCAGAGTTTGACAAAATTATAAGAAAAGAGTGGGCAGACTTTTTGGAAATAAATGACTCTCCAGACCTATCGCCATCTCTTCTCTGGGAAACTGGGAAAGCAGTAATTAGAGGTAAAATTATATCATATTCATCTTTTAAAAAGAAACAGGATAAAAAAATCAGAAAAAGAAAAAGAAGATAAAATTAAACAACTGACGGATGAGTACGCAATAAACCCAAATAACCAAATATGGACTGACTTACAAAATACAAAAATACAGTTAGACGATATGCTAACTAAAAATACAGAATTTATAATACAACAATTGAGATATAACAACTTTGAATATAATAGCAAATCAGGTAAATTTCTTGCAAACCAACTTCAACGCAATCGGCAAAAGTCTCTTATAACGGCTATTAAAGGGACAACTGGTGAATGCACACAATCACCAGAAGAAATTAATCACATTTTTTATAACTATTATCGTAACCTATACTTAGAAACTAACAAGCCTAACCCTGAGCATATTGAGGCATTCCTCAGTAGCTTAAATATACCTCAGTTAACTACTGAATATAAAGACATGTTAGATGCGCCACTTACTATAAACGAGTTGTACAGTGCTCTAGATAGTATGCCTAATGGTAAAGCACCTGGCCCGGATACCGGTTATCCGGCTATATTTTTTAAGCACTTCTGGTTAATGCTTGCTCCACTATTCTTAAGAGTAGTAACAGAAATTAAAACTAAGGGTTACATACGCCCACACATGAATACAGCAGCAATTAAACTTTTATTAAAGCCAGAAAAAGACCCCACCCTTCCATCAAGTTACCGTCCGATTTCACTAATTAACACTGATATTAAAATTATCACTAAGGCTTTCACATCTAGACTAGAAACAGTAATCTCGACAATCATTCATAGCGACCAAACAGGCTTTATTAAAGATCGGCACTCTACTAATAATATTAGGAGACTCTTTAACCTTATTAGCATGTCACAGCGGCATGATAAAAAGGCAGTTATTGTATCATTGGATGCAGAAAAAGCTTTCGACAAAGTTAACTGGTCCTTCCTCTTTGCTGTTTTAAATAAATTTGGCTTTGGGAAATCATTTATCCACTGGGTATCAGTATTATATGATTCTCCTAAAGCTACAGTTACTACTAATGGGATTATATCTCAGAGCTTTACTTTACAGAGAGGCACAAGACAGGGATGCCCACTATCCCCTTTATTATTTGCAATATTTATTGAGCCACTTGCATTCGGCATACGCCAGGAAAGAAGGATTCAAGGAATTCACTCTGGGGTAACAGAACATAAAATTAATCTATATGCCGATGACATCTTACTTTATTTAGAAAAGCCGGCTACTTCGCTAGGGGAAGTATTTAACTTAATAACTAAATTCTCACAGTTATCAGATTATTCTATTAACTGGACAAAATCAACACTTCTACCTATTACAGAAAATTCATGGAACCCTGCAAGCCAGGACCCACACTACTCATTTCCTATAGGTAATTTAAAATACTTAGGCATAAAAATCTCACCTAAATTAACTGATTTAATTCATTTAAACTTTTCTCCACTTCTGGATAACATTTATAGTGACTTGGAGCGCTGGAATAACCTTCCTATTTCTCTAATAGGACAAATAGCCACCATTAAAATTAAAGTTTTACCCAAAATAAACTATTTTTTTCTCAATGATTCCATTTAAACCTACGGCTAAATGGTTCCAGTTGTTAGACTCAGCCGTTACAAAATTTTACTGGAATAAAAAAAAGCAAAGATTAGTCTATCTACTCTTCAGAAAAGTAAATCCAAACGTGGTCTAGAGGCACCAAATTTTATGTACTACTATATAGCTAGCCAGCTACAATATATCGTTCTATGGGCACAACCCAACAGAGACACTAACTGTTGGCTGGAACTAGAATAGAAGGATTGTAATAACCTCAGACTTCGAGATTTACTCTTTATTACAACATCGATTAAGCGACATAATTGTTTTAAAAACCCAATGATTTCCGTCACCGTGACTGCCTGGTGGAAGGCACTAGAATTGACAAAAGCCCAAGTGGAGCCCTGTGGGCTCTCTCCCCTATGGCATAACCCCGACTTTCAACTTAACAACCAACCGTTTTATTTAGGTGTGTGGGAGCAGAAAGGAATTACACATCTCCACCATCTCTTCTCAGATAATATGTTTATATCATATACATCCTTGCTCCAAAAATACAATATAAAAAACGGAATTTTTTTACATTATCTACAAGTTAAAAATATGATAAAGAAAAAAAATTCCAACACTTCGGGGTACGCTCCAACCACCTGTTTTAGCTAAAGATATTAACAAGCTTTCTCCGACAACAACAAAAAAACTTTCAAAAATATATAAGTTACTTTCATATACTGATAAAATGTCTTTACCCATCTCGAAATGGGAGACAGACTTGTCTATAGCACCGGAATCTGACTTTTGGATTCAAGTTTGTAAAAACGTATTTAAAATGACAAAATACACAAATTTACAACTTATCCAATATAAAATTATTCACAGAACATACATTACTCAATATATGATTAAGAAAATGGGACTCTCAGACTCCGACATTTGTCTTCAATGTTTACAAAACACTACAGACACTTATGTTCATGCTTTATGGTTATGTACTCCGGTTATGTATTTCTGGACTAAAGTCTTAGAAAAACGTTCCGCTATTTTGGACTGTAGGATACCTTTATCTCCAAACTTGTGTTTGCTAGGTGACCTAACAACAACTGACTTACCACATAAACAATTTCAATCTACACTTGTAGCCCTTATTATCGCTAAAAAAAAAATTCTTGTTAACTGGAAAAATAAACAAACTCTGAATATCGACCAATGGTCTAACCTCCTCATAAATCACATTTTAATGGAAAAAATATCTGCCTCAAATAAAAACCAAATATCAAAATTTATAGAAACATGGTCTACGTATATATAATTTTTTAACCTAATTCTGGTTACTTAATTCTGTCTGTTAGCGAGAGCCACTACATCGTGATAACTTACATTGATGTTTCTGCATTTGGCAATTTATTATTATATTATATTATTAGTATGGGATTTTTTTTTTAATGGGCTTTAGGTGAACTGATGAATACACACACGCACGCACATGCTCACCCACATACAATATATATATATATATATATATATATATATATATATATATATATATATATATATATATATATATATATATATATATGTGTGTGTATATGTATATATATTTAAAAAAAAACATTTAAAAAAAAAAAAAAAACATTTTTAAAAAAGGAGAGCAATGATGAAGTCAAATTGAATGAACAATACTGAGCTCTCCTGGAAAAACAAAAAAACACTATGTGGCTGGATAGCCTAGAGTTTAGGGTCGCAACCTTTGATACCAGTCAAAGTGCGCCTGTTTGATCCCCGTCGTGGTCGATCTTTTATGAGTCAACGTTTTTTTTTTTTTTAGAGCTCAGTATTGTTCATTCGATTTGACATCATCATTGCTCTCCTTTTTAAAAAATAAATAAATAAATGTTTTTTTTCTTTTTTTAATTTTAATTTTTTATTTTTTAAATATATATATATACATATATATATATACTGTATATACTGAAAGAGGAATAAATTATTATGTCCTCTTTGCGTGTTCCAAAAATGAAGATAGATTTAATGTAAGGAAAATACACCTTTTGCAAAAATGATTTAATAAAAAACAGAGAATCTCTGGACAAATAACTGCCTCTAATCATCACTTAAACAGGTGGGATTCAGAACGTCAAATGTAGCTCTTCCGCGTGCACAACGGTTTCTTATAGTTAAAAAGACCTCCTCTCTTTCATTTGTAGACAAAACATACTCTCTGGTACTTTTTCGTGAGCGATGGCGAAAACAGAGTCAGGTGTGGGTGTTCAAAACAGATTCTGTTCTCAAGGACCAAATGTGTTTTCGCACAAAGCGCTGAGAAGGAACTTTTTTAGACTAAATAGTATGTCCCAGCTTAAGGTCAGCCTATACGAAGTCAACACCATCTGCTCTGCACAGGACACAAAACATTTCGACAAGCGATATAAACTCTGAAAAACTATTGCAATCAACACAACTTGCATTTTCTCTTCAATAAATAGCTTATTAAAAGAGGAGTGCATGTAAGCATGCATTGCTTCAGGATGCGATAGTGGAAGTGAGGAGTCCGCGAACATTAAACTGGCTGTTGAAATTGGTGCCTGAAAGCAGCATGAAGGAGGTAAGAGCTGGGCGTTAAACAGTAATCGAGGAAAGAGAAAGTAAGGCCACGGTCAATGTTTAAAAACGTTGACCCTGATTTGTCTGCCAATAGCAGTTAACAGTTAAATCATAAACAACACATCACTTCCTAATGGATCATTATTGTTTTGTTTGAGTCCCAAGTTTTTTTCTCCTTTTTTTCTCCTGTGTATTCAGCTGATAAGACTCAGAGGGGCTTAAAAAGGCACACCCTCGCCTCCTCTTGTTCCGCAACTAAAAATAAGTAGTGAAGTAATGTAAAAAACACCGCTCTATTTACATTCTGGTAAGTCACAGCCTCTTGAATGCGAGACTGCCGGCACTGTTGAATCTGGGTTAAATGACTAAGGGGAATTTTCCCTGCCTGTTGTCTCGCAGTGAGATAGGAATTATTGAGAGGTGGAGATAGAAATAAAAGGAAACTGCATAACAGAAAAGGTCAGTGAGAAGGGGAGAGCCTATTTCATACAAAACGTGAAGAAATTCCTGTACAGCGAAATTCCATTTGTGTGCTTATTTGCATTTATATTGTACATCTCTCCTTCCTAATAGCCAACAGGAGGAGGTGGTGGTGGTGGTGGGGCTGTTAAAAGATAACACTTATTGCTGCAAGGACGGTGCAGATACAAATCTCTGGAGTTGAATTTTTGAATGATTGGGATCAGAGGCGCACGTGGATGGATGTGTGCTGCGCTAAATCCCTGCCTTGTGTCACGCATCCCCTCTGACAATGATGCCATCGCCGTTATCCTCAAGCCGAGATCACACAGGCAGCATGATACTAAACACCCACAGAGGAACTCTCTCAGCTTTCATTTTTCACCTGACTTGATTTTACAATGGAGATTAGCATTGGAACAAGCACATGGATTTTTACGTTTTGTGCTAAACAATGGATGGCAACTAGCGGCCTGCGGGCCACATGCGGCCCACCACCAAACTCTGAATGGCCCCTTGATTAATGCGTGAAAAAAAAAGTCACAGTGACGCAGCATCAGTGTCATGTCTGGGTAGAGCTGGCTTTGGTTGAGGGCCCCGATTGGTCCTGAGTGGATGCCTACCCTTCCGCAGGCTGACCAATCTGGGCCCTCAGCCACTTGTGCCTGGCCCCAGGTGTGACTAATCCCCTAATTAGTGTGGGTGCATTTAATTCCCGGGTGGTGATCAGTCCCTTGTGGGATCATTGCCATTGTCACGGTCACCCCCGGAGTTTGTGCTGTCGTTTTGATTTTGAGTTTGTACAATAAAACATAACAGTCTAACCCGCACTCCTGCCTTCCTGCATTTTGGGTCCTCTACTCCACACGCCGGCGGACTCAACTCCGCTCCTTGGCCGGACCGTGACAATCAGGAGCAGCTGGGGATTGGGTACCTTTCTAGGGGATACTTTGACATGGTAATAGTGGGGTGGGATCAAACCCACAATCTCAGGGTTGCAAGACAACCTGTCTACAACTGAGTCACGCCACCCCGGTTATGAAGTGTGTGGTCCTATGGGTGCCTCCTGAGTATCACTGATGATAAATCATGGCTCCCTCCAGCATTTAAGTTGCCCATTCCTGAGCTAAACACTTCTCATCTATGGGCAGCTATAATTGCGGTGATGTGTTTTTCACAGAATAGTTCCAAGCAAAGAATTCATAAAACTCCAGCTGTACTTGAACTGCTGCAAGGTATTCTCACACATTTCAGGAACATTGTTAACATAATTACAGCAACTACAGTATTTCTTATTGCTTTGCATAATAACACAGCTGTACATTTATACGACACGCCTTTGCATGCTCTGCCTTACCTTATAGCAGATCATCATGTGATCCAAACATCGGTAAACAATCAACATATAATTAATTATCAGTCATCCAGGATCTCTTTCTTTAACAAGTCTATTTCTACTTTCAATTTAATTATTTAATTCATGCATTAAAGCAAGTTATGTCACGCGAGTGCTAGACACTTGTTTACATGAGCACACGTCCCACCAGCAGAGAGTAGCGAGTCAGGATTTAGTGTACAAGTTTCGAAATGCCATTTGTGTAATCATGTACTTGAATAATATAATGGGATTACTTCTCGAACGTCGTCATCCATGTGACGTCTAACTACTGATGACATCATATACGTCATTGACATATCAGTCTGCAACATGGTAGCAAAAGTTACTACCACTACAAAGATCCACTTTATGCTTGTTTAAGTGGGATGATATGTAAATCAAATATTTGCTATGAAATATGAAACCTGAAGATCAGATGTCGCGATGGTCCTTCCAAAGCCACGTCTCGCCACCTTATAATGCAAGCAGTGAATATTTGGAGTGACTTGTAATTACTGAACAGTGATGATGTGTTCCTTATGTATTACTTGGAGAAAAACAACAAGCACGCTAGCTCCATATGTCCGGATGAGACAGCTACATCTTTAAAGGTTATTTAAATTAATAAATCCTCTAGTGAATACGATCCAAAACAGTCTGTGTTTACATGCAGTCAATATTCAGGTTAAGGTCATAAGGAAGACTTTTTATGGCATAAATGACGGCAGATGCTAAGTTGCTAATGTACATAAATAACACTGCAAGCCTTGCGTGAAACTGATAACTTGGATAGCATTTTGACCACACATAAAGGTGAAATATATCTGTATCGTGCAAACTTGTAAAGCCTTTGTATGATCACATTTGCAAGCACTCACCAGTGTCAGTGAGCGGTAAGGGTAATTCCACGTACCAGCATTGTCAAGTTGAAAAAAAGCACTTTTGGCACTTCATAGGGAATGGTAATATCACCCAACCTGTCCATCTTGCGCATGTACATAACACATGCATGTGTTTTTCATCCGAGTGAGTGTGAATTCTCTTGGACAGAAAGTTTAAACATATTTTTAATAAATATTATGTACCTGAAATCTGATTGAGTTTTTATAATTTTATTTTCGTAACTGCAACTGAATATAGGGACATTATTTTTTTGCATCCTGAATACGTAATGCTGTTATATGTATTTTTTTGGACAAAAATATTATTAGTATTAGTCTTAAAATTCTTTGAATTCATTTGTGCATACTAAAAACAATTAATTAAAGAAGGGGTGAAAATTAGTACATGTAAAATTGAGGTAAAACAAGTACAAAGTATTCACATTTATTGGTCACACAGGTCAAGAATTATTTAAACACTGAACAAGTTGGGAAATGAGGAGAAATGAATGGCAAATGAATTTCCCAAATTAATGAATTAATTTGCCACCATCTCAATTGAAGATGGAAACAATTTAGACAGTCTTGGGTGAGTAATATAATCAAGTAAAAGAGGCTTGATTAAACCACTTAGGGGCCAAGGAGACTGTAAGATTTCAAGGGGCTGCAAAAAGCATGTTTTGTTCACACTGTTGCAATTCTGTGACTGAACGTCACATTATAAAACAATAATGCACATGAGAGTAGCCATTGCCACTACGTGCAGAGTTAAGCAGCATCAGCAACGGAACACTTTCTCCATCATGTATTTTGCCAATGTGAGCAATCCCCTTACCACCCAAACCTCTGGGGAAAAAAAGGGAAAAAATAAGTCAAATGAGCTTGTTTGCATCTTATCACCAGGAAATAGCATTAGTCAAATTGCACTCTTGGGCTCAGGCTTGAAAGGGATGGCATAGCAGTGACCATCATTAGTCCCGTCCCCTGACATGTGGCCTGCCTCTGATCCAGAGCCAGGGCCGGGCAGGAAGGCCGAAGGTAGGCATGAGAGGGTGGGCAGCCCTGGGTGGGCTCCTCCACTTGGGCCCTGCTAATGGGCCAGCAACCATCAGGCTGGTATGTCGGTATGTGTGCCGCCACAGCTCTTGCAGACGTCGGGGGATTTTGAAAAAGCAGGACCAGATGATTGCAGAATTAAAAAAAAAAAAAGGGGGGGGGGCGCTACCTTAGTTGAATGCACCACATGGCCACTGCCTCAAACAGAGACCGTCCACTTCTCATCTTTTCATCTCTGAGTGAAGTGAAGCCAAGCGAGCATAAACGGCAATGGGCTTGTTCTGCTTGGTCTGGTCTAATCTCAACACTTTTCTTGTCCATATTTCCATGTTTCCTCCTCCTCAGTGGGAGCAAAACAGTGCAATGTCCCACATTGCCGTGCACTGCTACCATTGAAAACACGTATTTTCCCAGCAGTTTAGCGCATGCCAGCTATTTTTCCCATGCTCTCTCATCACAGGACCTATTTGGGGCGTAAATGCCATTAAAGTAGCTGATGCAGTAAAAATAACTCACTGAGAAGTAAAATAAAAATAATATGTATTCAAACAAGCAAGAATGATTTCTCAATATAGCCATGCTATTGTTTTTCTTTCACTCCTGTCTTTTCAAAACTTTCTCCCACCACAACTTCTGTTTTTCGGACCATTATGCTGCAGCATGGCGCGATGTTTCCCGTCAAAAACAATGAGCTAAAAGTTGAGTGCCTTTATATATGACTCCCAGTGAGACCAATGTGATGAGGTGAATGGCTTTTCTTGTCTCGAGGCAAACCTACCTGTTAAAATAGTGGCTTTGTTAAGAAACACACCTCCTTGGCCATGAACATTTACTGTATATAACCCTACGGTCTGAAGTGGGGGACTATCCAAGTCTTAAAGCCCTATTTTGGTAGACAGGCGCCCGTGTGTTCCATGTAAAAATGGGCAAAATTTCATTTTGGTGCTGGGGCAGCTTGTTTGGGGCCGTGTTGCAATGATGCTGCCTTGCCCCCGATGCACCTAACAATTTTGTCAGAAAGTAGCCTGTGCTCAGCGTTTAGACGGGTACATCTCCATTTTGTGCCAGTGACAGTCAAGTTTAGTGTGTTTGTAAATTTGGTAGACTGTGGATGTCACATCCCTGGCGTATCTCTCAGGTGACACAAAGTAGAATAGATTTTAGACTTGTAAAAACCAGGTCTATCTAGTGGCCCATGTGGTATACTGGAATTTTAGTGGATTCGATCGAGGAGCTGGCAGTCCAATTCAGTGCGCCGCGGATGTGTGTAGTTTTCATGGTCATGGGTGCATTATAGGCTGTCTCCAATTGCCCAGGTCATAAGCGCGGCCGACTACATGATCCGCAAGGGGAGATCTTGCCTTCCTACAATGGTACACAACGATGCAAACACCAAATCTACCTGTGCCAAGTCTATGCAAATACCAAAAGAAAGTAAATTCCACCGATGTGCACAGCTAGACCGTGCTTTGCGTTAGACTTGAGTCGGGAATCAGTTTATAAAGCTGAGGACTACTATTGATACCAGTGAGACCTCTGTTGCTGTATCCCCCAAACAATGAGGAAGTCATTGATCCTTCCCACCATCACAGTTGGGAAGGACACATTTTGTGTTTGCCCCTTTTGGTGACAGGGTTAGTATCAAACCCCCACAAGGCACGTCCAAGTGATGTCGCGCCGGAGCTCAAGTAATAGCAACAAATATCCTTGGATACCATCTACTTCCTCTGGGAATGACTGAACCCATTCTCCACACTACAAATGAGTCTTGACATCATTTGTTTAAACTGCATAAACAAAGTTTCAAATTTTGTTAAATGCCACAAAGAACTTGATGGACAGACAGGCAGAGAATTGTCACTTCTGTGCTATAATGGCATGTCTGAATGAAAAAATAAACAACAAACAAACTCAATATATTGTGGATAGTGGCAGAAGAAGGCATCAACTCTTTTGCTTGTTCACAGATAATGTCAGCACATAACACTACACATCAGGCTTATCTCCTTTGTTGAATTCCTTGCCCACACACACAAACACATCACTCATCAGGATCAACAACTGAAAACTGTATCTTGTTAACCCAAGATGAACTTTACCGCTTGTTGATGATCAACATCTAGAATCTATTCTGCTCGCCCACTGATCTGCTGGAGGCCATAGAAGGCCTATTTCAAGTTCACATCGTATAATGTGAATAATGTCCTGTTAGACATTTTTTGACAGCAATATGTGTACATCTGTTCTATGGCAACTGTAATAGTATCACAAAAAAATAAAGCCACAGAAATAACTTAACTCTTCATTTGGATCATGCTAGTCATATGCCTTTAAAATGTATGATTCTGTATGATCTTGGTTAATATACACTGCATTTTTGGAATCTGGGTTTGCTTCAGTTGGGCATATCAGGGTTCAACAACATCATGTGTCCAAAATATGAGGTCTGCTGAAAACCTGAAATATATATATATTTTTTTAAAAAAGCATGTTTTTGCAGAAATATATTTTTCTTCTTTGACAGCACAGGAGAATTACAAAATGAAAATACCTGTATTTATTGGGTCCAGACTGGGAAGATAATTCTTCAGCGAGCAAGAGACATAATTTTCACACATGGATTGGCCTCCGTGGAGTCCAGATCTTAACCCAATTGAGAATCTTTGGAATGTTTGAAGGCTGGAGACATCCATACATGCGTGTGGCCAAAAAGTCATGTAACTCTTCACAAAAAGAACTGATCTGATATTGCACAAGTTAGAAAATGTCATTGTGGCAAACATGCCATAATCAAAGTCAATGTTTGTTTAACAGAAAAAGGAGAGTTACTTTTATTTTAAAATGTTAACAAATAATTATTTGTACTTGGATTTGGATCTAAACTAAACACAGGCTAAAACCGTAGTATGATGAACTGGGAAGAAGGTATTTTAAAATAGTTTTTCAGCACTCTTGTTTTCTGTTATCACATGACACATCACATCTTTAGAAATACACATACCGCAAACGTTGCTACACGAAAGTCCGTTTTAGAACACACAAAACTAGCTTTGTTGGCCGTTTTATAAAAATGTTTATGCACATTAACTCTGCTGATAGTCTGCGATAAGAGCTTAAGTTCAGAAAGTGAGATCAACATAAACCTTGCTACTCTATGTAAACAGCAGGATGATGCTGATACCAGGTATCGTATCGGTGTCGATACTAGCCTTAATTTAGGGTATCAGTACTCAACACCAATATCGGCTGCCCTCTTATGGCGACCAGGAGCTACAAATAAGAAGAATAGAAAAGTACCATTAAATTCAGGTAATTTAAAGGAAAAAAATGCTATATTTGGATATATAGGTCTTTCTTTAAAATTATCTGTCATTGTTCTCTGGTGGGGATTTTATGCACTGGTTTAATCAGTATTTGTTACAGGTTTCTGTGAATAATAAAGAGTTGAGTATTCATATTAGTATCTGTCTGAAAACAGTGGTATCGAACATTCCTAAAATGGATCACGATTTGAACAGATTAAATTGTTGCTCTAATTATAGTTAGTTTTATAAATGTAAAATGCAGTTAGCTTTCTTAAAAACAGTTTTTTTTTCGTTTGTATTTTATTTCATTAATGAAAATGTTTTTCAATTTTAATTTTTGTTATTTTGTTCTTTTTCGGTAACTAAAATAACCTTGGTGTTGATTTACAGTATTACTGTATGTAGTGAACAAACAAGAGAGGTGGAAGGATGACGGAAGAACTTTTACGGCTGTGTTGCAAAATGCCAATAACTGCTTGGTTGTTGAGACAGGATGAGAATGGGAGGAAGACAGACAGCATCTGTGTGCACGTGTGCGTGTTTATGCGTGTGTGTGTGTGTGTGTGGGTGCGTGGGTGTTTGTGTGGATTAGGAGCAGTTAGAACGGCAGCAAAGCAGATGTTTCCTCTGTTTGGTACTAGAACATCACCATGAAGGAAAAACAGGGGCTTAACCTAAACGATGCACTAATCAGCTAATGAAAAGAGTAATCACAATATGCTGAAACCATTTGATAGTAACTGTGATAACGACATAAATGTTCTGTTGTGTTGAATTCAACCTCAGCCAAGTTGGAAAAAACTTTTTTTGGAAGATCATGTGGAAAATTTTAATAGGCCAGCATTACTTATGGTGAGATAATGATCATGAGGATGTAAGAGTTATATTTACTTTTAATACTTCCTTATGATCATAATCATAACACACTACTTGAAAAACTGCTCTTAGCAACAAATTTTTCCACTGAGTGTTCCATTTTATTTTGTGCAGGTTTCTTTGGGAGAATACAGTGGAACCCTGTGATTTGCTGGCTAGGAGGATGGGGTGTAACCCCTTCTCCAACCCAAAGGGACAAAAATAAGTTTTATAGATAATACATTGATGGATATCTGTTCATATTCTGACCTTTTTTTTTTCAATAGAAAAAAAATATCTATTGCCATCAGAAAATTATTCTAAATGTTGTTAACCATTCTTAATATTATACAAGTTCAAAAAGAGGTAACCACTACAAGATAATAAAACTGGAAAACAATACTATTTTTTTTTTTTACAGAAGTGCAGGAGAAGGTGGCTTGCTTAGTTTTAACACACAGGATGTGTTGTGGCTGGATGTACATGCATGTTGATGATCAAAGGGACCTTGCTACTTGCATTGTTACACTTATCATTATTTACAGTTCAAGTGTTATGATTATTATGATTATTATTTTCAACTTTATTTGACAGTTTTTCATTAACAAACATACAACATACAAACAAACCAAGAACACCCCCTCTGGCAAGGCACATGACAAACAGAGTGGTCAGACAGCCACAGTTTAAAACTCAATGGTAATTTGAGGTTATTACAAACACGTTGTAATAATCAGATATATCTGCCATTCATATGACATGATTGAAAGGAAAAAACCCACAAATTCTATAAAGGGACTCCAAGTCAGGGTGAAAATTTTTTGGACATTAGACTGCTTGTATCGTAGTTTCTCTAATGGCAAGAAAGACAGTACCGGTAATTCCCTCAACCACTGCAGGTACAATGGTTCTAAATTTGACTTCCAATGAAAGAGTATGAGTCTGCATGCTAGCAGTGAAGTGGATGCCCTAGCATTTGTTTGCACATTTGAGATTCTACAGCGGGGGGGCAGTACACCAAAAATGTAGCGCGCATGTGCCTTTTCACCTCCTGTTTAGTCTCATTTTTAATCTGCATTATGGTGTTTCATTGCATTGCATTGACGGGAGGATTGTGTGAGCCTGTTCCCCAGACATGTGTTTTTACGTGGAAATTACGTGGAACGGCACCTTCTCGCCAGTGACAGAAAGACGAATGAGCGGAATGTCCTATTTCTTATTCAAAAGGGGCTTGATTTATTCCATCGCATTTCAGCAGCAAACAATTTCAACGCCTGATATGAATAACAGCAATCGGGGTTAGCATGAAGACGTTAGCAAAAGGACGCGTCCTTTAGCTTTGTTGCTAATGGACGTTTGTTGATTTCAATAAGAAAATACGGACAATCCATAACACTTGGCAGCTCAGAAGACGGTCAAGCTCATTCCTCACTTGTGTCACTACATTTCCATTTAAGCAAGCTGCAAATATAACACAATCAGACTCTGTAATATGTCTACAAGATCGATCAAATGACGAGGCATGCTTTGTGGGAGTTTTATGCATTAAACACTGCTTTATGTCCTTGGCTTCTGTGTACTGTGAGACTGCTTCAATTAAACAATAAAAACAGAACGACTAACTTATTGACAGCACGTCATAGCTAGCTTCAGAGTGAAGAGTGATGACTGCTTGGCTGTACTACATCATGCATGTACAGAGAGAGAGAAAAAAAAAAAAAGGGCGTGCCAGTGAAATGTCATGGCTTGTGAAATTCAAGAAAATATCTCATTTTTACCAAGCTGTTTTTTAACCAAACCAATCATTGAATCATATTATTTGTACTTGTACTCTTTCTAAAAAAATGCCTTCGGGTAATTTGGTCTAATGTCCTTTTCACTTTAGGCCATGCAGTATTCAACTGTCATCTTGTAGCCAACATCACAGTCAACCTTTTGACATCACTAGTAACCTTCTGTAGTGGCATAAAAAAAGAAAAAGAAAAGAAAGGGAAGGGGAAAACACAGTTATGTGAGTTTTGCCTGCCTTTGAAGTTAAGGATGAGTTTAGAGGTCAATGTTTGGTCCTTTGTACGTTTTTTTGTGTGCTGGAAACAAACATAAGCTGAAATTCTATATAAAGCTCAGCGAGGGTGCGAAGACTCATGACTGCATGGTTTGCTCACTGTGCTAAACCAGAAATGAGGAAATGATTGATTTACATTTTATTGATGAAATATTGTTCTGCTACATCATCAACATGTGCTAAAGTGCAAGCATTGCCAGCTATGAGTTCATCCCCACAAGCAAACATTTTATGCAAGCTCTCTTCTGCTGCTGATGAACATCAAAAGTGCTGAGTCATCTTGAGAGGCAAAGCGCTTCATCAATGCAGTTTTCCCACAGAGAAATAGAATTGCATTTTCAAAAACGATCAAAAAAACAACTCAACTTCAATCATAACTGTTTACAGGAATCCAACATTTGGGGTTTCTATGGCACTGACACAATCAGATCATTGTGATACTGAAAATGACAGCATAAGGTCATGATGCCCGTACATGCCATAACTTGTCAATATCTGGGATATACTAGTGTATACATTTGCAGATTGCCATATAAAAGCTCTCTCTGTCTAACTTAAATGCAAACCTCACCAGCTCAATCCAGTGTTCACAATATGCAATACAACTGTCGTCTTAACACTGCACAACAAAACCATACAAACTGCTGAGAGAAAGCATTCTAGGATTTATTCAAAATTGTCACAAGCCAATATTTTATAACAGTGGTGCTTAACCTTGTCGGGGGATCTGAACTCCACCAGTTTCCTATGTACATTGCTCAACATAGTTAGTATGAAGGGATTACAATGATAAAGAAATCACACGACGTACCATCACAATAGCCACAAGTCTAGACTACTGAACACACCAAATTTCCTGCAGCACATCTGTGCCAAGCAATGATCACCTACAGCCAATGATGGTCAAGCACGCCCCGTATTATTACACCCACATTTGAGTCGGGTGTGTTTCTTGACCTCCGCCGAATCATTGAGACTGACCCACTGAACCCTTGGGGTTTGATCGAACCCAGGTACAGAACCACTGGTCTACAATAAGTTTTGATTGGACAGAGTGCACAGACCAGCATAAATAAGACAATAGCAAGCACATGCTCACGTGAATGAGCTAGGCACACCAACACAGTTATTTAAGACATTTTTTTTTTAAATGTAATTCATCTGACCTGAGGTCTCCCAAGGCAAATCCTGAGTGCTTCTGGATAGGATCGGATTCCTAAAAGACACAACAGCAATGAACACATTGAGGATAAATTACATTTCAACTTCCTGCAATAAAAAGACAATATGAGCTGTGACACATTCTAACCCATGCACTTCATTTACATTGATGAGAAATAATACAAGAAAACATTTTCAAACTGCCGTTGCAAAATCAAAATCAAGAGATCAACAACTCCCCTTCACGTGAAATGAAATCTCAAAGAGCTGGTTTCATGTGAGAACAGGACACATGCTTTGTCAGTGGATTACTTCGATTTTCATTTCTACTCAAAAGCTTTATACCTCACTAAAAAATGCTTTCAATTCTTTCCACAGCCAAATCATTTGCATGAAAATGTATGTGAAACTTTTGGATTCACCTTGATTTCTGCATAAATAAGTCATGATTTTATTATAGACTCTGTAGACATCACAGTGCAACCAAGTAACTTACTGTCTGTCAATTGAATCTTTACAGAGAATGGTAGATGCAACTATACAACGGCCCGAAATACGGAAGTAAATCAACAACAGTATTAGAGATATGCAGATTATTGGCGCCAATATTTTACATTTTGGTCTTTTTTAAAAATCTGATGGCCGATAATAGATCCATTTAAAACAGTGATGATATCAGGGAACTTTTTATTTAGATTTTCAGTTAACTTAAACATAAAACATAAAAGCATAAAACATAAAAGATGCTGCTGACCCGATGAACTCTTTGCATCTTTTGTTTTTGTTTCAAAGTAACACAAAGATACATAAAAAAACATATCAGTCTATCTCTAAACAGAATAGCTTCATGAGAAGAAAATATGCCCTCTGGTGTAACACAATCAGAGTCGGGGCCACAACCCGGTTGAGAAGTTGTAGCAATACCGCAAGAGAATGAATCACACCAGAAATCCCAACAACATGGCTGACCTGAAACCGTTTTGTAAAGAGGAATGCTTCAAAATTCCTTCTGGCTGTTGTTCAGGTCTGATCTGCAACAACAGGAAATAGACTGTTGCTGTCATAAGATGCTCAGCCATTTATTAATTCCAAAGGTTGACATACTTTTTCCACCTTTGACTGTAATTTTTACATGTTGTGTTCACTATACAACGACAAACATATGATTGCTTTTAGTTTAGCAAAATGGTTTGACTACTGAGATGATCAGATGACATTTTATGATCAATCTATGGAAAAAATCATAGCAATTCCAAAACGTTCACAAACTCTTACTTGCAACTGTATGTAGTTTTTATTACAATGTAAAAGTAAAGTCGTAAAATGATACCTGCTTACATGACGTAACATTTTCTGATTTTATTTCAAAAACCACTAGCATTCTATAGCAATCGTTGCGGGTGGGTTGCGTAGTTTCCCATGGTCTGGACGGTACGCAAACTCAACAGACTTTTGTTTTGGTAAGATAAGCGCATTCGGAGCTGTTGTGTTCTGGCGTGGTTACGGCTGACAGTTACTTGCAAATTGTCATTAAAGAGTTGTTGATGTTTGTTCGCCGCTTGGCCTGATAAGTTCACCAACGCTACAATACATGTACTGTACATTAAAAGAGGCAGCGGCGGCTCCTAAATGACGGTGAGTAATGACAAGTAATAACCATTTCGTTCGTCCTAATTTTCATGCATGAAATCGGATGACACAACATATGGCCACATACAGACCGATTTAGCCTCAAAATGTAGGACAACTCAAATTTATCAGCCGCTGCCGTACACTCAGTTTACAAAACGCGCGACACTATGGCAGCCGAACAGTCATAACTCACAACGGTGAAGTGTTGTTTTAAAACCAAAATCAAGCAGATTAAATATGTTAGACACTTGTCTCAAGGTCTCATAAGACAAAAAAACTTAGTTACAGCAATGATGTTCATGCTCTACCTCCCTCTTTCTCTCCTTCCACTACATTTCAATGGGCATTTAAATCGCAGCCTTTCACGATTATGTAATCGTGTTTTGTTAAACAGCGATTTAATTGCAAATGCAATTAATCGTTCAGCCCTAGTTGTAACGCACATGCAGAATGCGGCTTGACATTGTCTCGCTGAAATAAGCAGGGACATCATGAAAAAAACGTCAGTAACATATGTTACTCCATAACCTGTATGTACAGTACCTTTCAGCATTAATGATGCTTTCACAGAGTATGTTTATATGCAGCCAATAACACTTTCAAAACGAATATATGGGTTGTTATAGGCCATGTAAACACACACAAAAAACAAATATGCTCTATTTTCGGGTTTTTAAAAAGACTTTGGGAATATTTGCTCTCATATAAATGTGATCGGAATACCTTGATTGATTTATGTTCTGCACATGCTCTATCTTGGTCTTTTGAGTACAGGAAGTTCATATTTGTATGCGTGTCACCATCTTACTCGCTAAACAAGCCTAACTTGAATACATATGACTTATCTGCTGCATTTTCACGTTATTTTCTGTCTCTATGGTGAAAACGCCACAGTGTGTATATACACACATATACTGTATACATGTATATATGCTCATGCATATGGCACGTAGCCCACACCCAGAGGTATACAAACATGATGACACAGCAAAGAACCACACAGATGGAGGAAACCATCTACTTCATTAGTGTGGTGAGTGACATGAGCGCAACGTCTTTTTGCTGATTGTATAAAGTTAAAAGCAGAAATTACATCTATTTGCGTAATAGGGTGACCAACTGCTAATAAGCCTGAGGGGAGACAATGCGTATGTTTATAAAGGACAAAGTGGGACACTCCTCTGCGCTCCTCTCAATGCGAAAAGTCTTTTGAGGCAGAATCCTTGTACAGTACCTGCAAAATTGTCACTTTTCAGGAGACCCCAAAAACATTGTTAAGCCCTTAACAATGCAACATCAAAGAGAGCAAGCCATTTCAACCCTTTAGATTAGTCAATAAGTTAATAAAAAATAAATAAATAACATCCACACGTGTAGACTGATAGTATACATTATTACCAAATTGTAGAAGTATCAAGGAACTGTTAACTGACACTGGATTTCTGAAGTGTTGCCAAGCTCATGTGGGAATGTGATTTACACAGTGATGCCGGTTTTTAAAGCAGTACCGCCTGAGGGATAAGAGGTCAAGGGCATTCGATGGTGATTTTTGGACTTGCCACCTAACAGTATTAGCACAGATTTATCTAGATTCTCTGAATCTTTTGATGATATTATTTGCCATAGATGATGAAATCTCTACATTCCTTGCAATTAGACTTTAAGGATCATTGTTCTTAAACAGTTGTTCACAAAGTGGTGAACTTTGTCTCAGTCTTGCTTGTGAACAACGGAACCTTTCAGGTGTGATCCTTTTATACTCAATCACGTCATGTCACCTGTTTCCAAGTGAACCTGTTCACCTCACCTGAGAAATTTTCCTAAGGTTTTTTTTTTTTAGCATTACTCAACTTTACTCGTTTTTTTTTCTTCTTGCCCTGTCCGAGAATAGGGTTGAATAGGCTAAGTGAAGTTTCCAATGCACAAATGTCAACAATGGGTTTTCAAAAGATGGTCAGCAGTTGAGCAGTTGGTGTGCTTGTGGTTAGTGCTTCTTTACAAAGTGACATCAGCAGTCAACTACTGGCCAGGCATGCATGCAACAGCATTCTTGTGTTTTCACTAGGTCTCTAATTAAAGATACTCTAATCAAAATAACTTCTATTAGGCAAAGAAGTGAATACAGTGGGACTGCAAAACCAACAAGCAGAATTAGATCCCAACGTCTTCAGAAGTCAGGAAATGGGATCAGATGAATGAAGTGCAGACGTCGAGGATTTCAGATCCTGCATTGTGTGAACGCACTTTAAACAGCTTCCATTATCTAGCCTTGTCTTTGAAACTTGACATTTTGGCAGGAGCCTCTTGACATACAAAAAGGACTATGCAACACCTGATAATTTTCACTTTGACTAATGCTAAAACAAATTTCATAGGATTTAGTTTTTTGTTGTTTTATTTATTTCACTTGACAAAACCATGCAACAACCTGTTTATCTTGCCTATGCTTTCCTTCTCCACATGGGTGCAAGAATAAGTGTTCTAACAATGTACCAGCAGCTTTAATGCTCATGTCATGTCTTGGAAAGGCTGCAGCTGCAGGAAAAGGCCACACAGAGAGCGACATAATGCTTCAGAGGAATGGGAATCTCCTATTGCCAACAATGCTAAACTCATCACTAAAGTTTTGAATGAAAAGAAAAAGGCAGCTGCAATTTGTTTTACCGGGATTTTGAAAAGACGTGTGTGATATTACTAAGCATGAAGTTTCATCCAGGTGGGTGACAACAAATAGAGGACGGAAATATGTAGAATCCTGTCTTAGTCTAATTTCCTAATCTTTTCATTCTGTTCCCCACTTTGATTTGAGAACCTGAGTCAACAGGCTGCCCTATGAGTAAAAACTCTTTAGTTGCTGTAAATTTGTTCAGGGAGGGTTTGTCCATCTTTTAAACCTCAGATTGATCTAAAAGATTTCATAGCAGACTTCAGTGTTGTCTCTTTTGTAAAGAAGTTCATCTGAGGCCTGTTGGGAATCTATTTGCCCTTTGCTTGAACAGCCATGTTGCTTCAGGTGACAGAGAAGACAAAGAATGACAAATGAACGAAAAAGCACAAACATTGGAACTGCTGTCAACGACCTAATATTTAAAGAAAGAGGAAACATAACAGAAAGGTTTGTGGACAGAAAAAGAAGACACTAATGAGACAAAGAGCTTTCAAATAACGTGAACAAAGTATGAATGATTGTCCTGTTAACTGTACAGTTGGTAGCTCGGGGGGAAAAAATAGCCATGTCTAAGTGTGAGCAATAAAGTGGAGGGATTCAAGGTCCCTCAAGTATCAAGCGATCTGATAGCACAAGTATGACTTATGTACCCTCCAGGCTTTAAACATTGACACCTAATTTCAAAAGCTGCATGAAAAATAAACTTTGTGACAACATTCTTGAGGCAGTCACAAGTCTGGAAAAACAGAGCAAAGAAATATGGACGTTAATAACTAATGTGAATGAGCAGGTGAGCTGTACTTAGAGAAAATAATGACAGCATTTTAAACCGGTGCAGGGAGCTGAGGGACGTAACGAAGTCGAGCAAAGACTAAAGAGTCCATTGTGACAAAAGTAATCCATCAGATGTGTTCTGACCCCACACAGTGTCATGCGGTCTCTGTGCATCCCATTCAAATCCCTTACTAGCCGGTCAAACCTGTGCTGACAGCTGAGTTTGCTAACCTTCGCGGTCCATCTAGCATTACCCCCTGGAGTAGCGCACCACTGGAGAAGGAAGTGACACGGTCATTGAGGTCAAAGGTCGACTCAGAAGATGCATTTCAAATGTGCGAGGAAAAGAAGGACGCTGCCGGCTGCCAAAGAAGCAGCCTGTTTTTACTTGTCAAATAATCTTAAACAGGTAGAACAAATAGGTCTTATTTGTGCAGACATACATGAGAACAATGTGTGGATTCACCAACAGGAATGATTTAAGACAGAGCTGACATTCACGCTATATTATCCTCACTGTCGCAACACATTCGTTCCTTGTCACAATGCCAAATGAATAGAACCAAGTACATTGAATACACATGTACTGTACATGGATATCTAAGATCTACAGTACATCAATAGATAAAGATCTCTCCACATGAACATTTTTAGCCTGTAAAAGTAATGTTGCTGCCTGGTCTGATGTTTCTGATATACTATAGTGATAGATGAGATGTACGTTATCTGTAATCAAATATACATGTAGAAACTTAGGACTAAAGACACATCACCGAGACATCGGGAGTGGGGTAGGGACTTTCACAGGAACTGTGCTCTCAGCCGGCCCGCTTGTGGCTGTGTCTTCACTGCAGAGTACGACCCATTTCGTGATGTTACGAGTTTCAATCGACACGTAAAAGCCGTGGTTTCTCCCGTGATGTAACCCAAGCACCGTGCGACGAAAATCACAACGAGGAAAGAGAAAAACTTTAGGTGGTTGCTGTTTTTCTCTGCTTTTTATTTTATGTACTTGGCGTGGATGGATGGTTTGAGTGAGAGGAGATGGCGTTTAGATGAAGAATTTGAAAAGGCTGATACGCAAGTCACGAGTTTCGATTGACACGTAATCGCCTTGTGACGGTTTCTGTGACGTCACCCAAGCACGGCGCCGCAAAAATCTGAACGAGGAAAGAGAAAAACTTTTTTTCTGCTTTTTTGTAATGTACTTGCCGTGGATGTATGGTTTGAGTGAAAGGAGACGGCGTTTAGATGAAGAATTTGAAAAGGATTGATAAGAGAATTGTTTTGGTGGAAGAGACTTAAGCCGAGAATGCATTATCATTGCGCATGAAGATAAGATAATTTTTTATAGTAAATACATTTTAGCCAATCAGTCTGAAAGCCCGATCGGGAGTATTGGGCCGGCGGAGTACCTACCCTCGAGTACGACCTCGAGTATGCTCGTCCCTGTAAGTTCCTGTACATGTGGCCCGGTTGGGAAGATACAATTAATCGTTCAGCCCTAATCTTTATCAATAAAAAACAAATATTGCTATACTTATTAAACTTATTAAAAAAATAAACACACATTTTACTCACCAGAGATGATGATGCCTGTCTTGTGTAAGCTAACTGTTCTGCTCACACGTACATTTCCTTTTATTTTTTATTTTCTATCTGGAGAGCTCAGTATTGTTCATTCGGTAATTTATATATATATATTTTGTGTGTGGGTGAGGATGTGTATGTGCATGTGTGCGTGCGTGCGAGTGTGTGTGTATTCATTAGTTCACCTAAAACCTATTAAAAAAATCCCATACCGTTCACCTAAACCGAACACTTCCAGCCAGAGTCGTGAGGCCGTCAGGAGACCCGAGGAAGGACCAAAGAAAAGAAAGGAAAGTGAAATCCAGCACCGTCCAGACACCACCCACCAGGCCAACAACCAGAGTCCTTCACCAACTGACTTACTGAAGGATAGGAAGGAAGGACAGACGAAGCAGCGTGAGATCCATAGACACCAGCCTCCACCGATTCAATGACCTGAGGAAGAAGCAGATTGTGACTGAATTTCGATAGATGCTGGTGTGGTGGATCTGGCATGCATGAAAATCTCCACCAAGAGGGGAGCCGTCGACCCCTGCCAGGACAGAGCAAGTGCAACACCTCAGGGCCCCCCAGGCCGCGGCAGCGCCAAAGGACGACCCCCGGGCCCCACAGGGGCCACCGGCCGGAGAGCAAACCCAGGAGCAGGAGCGCCCCCCACCCCAACGCAGCAGGACGGGGCACTGCAAGCCCGCCAGGCACCCCACCGGTCCACAGCCCCCGCTACCCCCACGACCCCCGCCATCCACCCCAACCCAGCCCCTGCCGCCCCCAGGCCCCAAACCCCCAGACACCCCCCACCCCCAGCACCCCACGCAACCGGCAGCCCCCCAGCCCCCCCAGCCCCCGACCTCCAGATCCGGGGGATCCCCCGCACCCAGGCACCGGCGCCGAAGAGGGGCCGGGCAGCGGAGCGGAGAGGGCATCCGCGCCCACCCCACCGCGTGGAGGGACGGAACACCGGGGGCAGAAGGGGAGATGGGGGGCACCGGGGGACGGGCGGCACCCCCGAACCCCAGGCCCAGCGGGGAAAGGCCCCCGTCGTCACTCCAGCGTTCTTAGTGAAAACTAACCCTGTTACTGAGTTCGCCAGCTCACCGACTGGCGAACTCTACCCCTAAACCTAGAATGTGACCCCACCCAGTGTATATACAAGTGTGTGTGTGTGGTGCATTAAAATTGGGACCAGGTGAATCGGAGCAGAGGGAAATGATATCCCCCTGCTCCGATTCACCTGCCTCCCAGGCATGTCAGTGAGTGTATGTGGTGCATTAAAAAAATAAATAGGGGGGGCGCCGCGGCGGGGACACGGACAGGGGACCGCAGCACTGTTCTATACTGCGGTCTGCCCCAACCGATTTCTAAGACGGAGTGCATAACCATAAAGCATGAAAATAAGTGTCTGTAGTGTTTTGTAAACACTGAAGACAAATGTCGGAGTCTGAGAGTCCCATTTTCTTCATCATATATTGAGTAATGTATGTTCTATGAATTATTTTATCTTGGAAAAGTTGTAAATTTGTGTGTTTTGTCATTTTAAATGCGTTTTCACAAACTTGAATCCAAAAGTCAGTTTCCGGAGCTATAGAGAAGTCTGTCTCCTATTTCGAGATGGGTAAAGACATTTTATCAGTATATGAAAGTAACTTATATATTTTGACCTTTACAAAATTCTACTGGAATAAAAAAAAAAAAAGCAACTCTCCAGAAAAGTAATGCTAATAAAAAAAAGTAGGCTAATATTCGGATTCACTGCATGCCAGGGGACTAACTCTACAGGTGCTGTCCCCCCTGGCTGGGCGTGGGCGGGTCTGCCCCTCTGTTGGCTGCTGGGTGGCGGCTGCGTCTTGGTCGTTCCCTGGGTCTCGTGGTGGGTGCTGTGTTGCGGGGCTCTCCCTGGTGTCCGGGGCGGCGCCGCCCCGGCGCGGTCCGTCGCTCTGGGTCCGGCGACGCGGGTCGGGGCCTGTGGGCCGCCGGGGTGCCCCGTGGTTCCCTCTCCCCTCCCCCTTCCCCCCCCTTGCGTCCTCTCCCTCTTCACCTCTCCCCGCCCGTCCTCCGCCTCCCTGTCCCTTCTCCCTCGTCGCCCTTCCTCCTCCTCTCCCCCTCTCTCTGCGGCCCTGCTGCTGCCTCCTGCCCTTCCTGTCGTCTCCTTCCCCCGTCCCCTCCCCCTCCCCTGTCCGCCCTCCTCCCCCTCCCCTAGGCCGGGGGTTCCGTCCGTGGCCCGGGTCTCGGCGCTCCGGGGGCCGGGGGAGCGGGCGGGATTGGTGTTGTGCCCGCCCCGCTCCGGTGGGCCTCCGGGCACTTCGGGCGGGCCCCGGTATCCGGGGGGCAAGCCCCGCCGGGGTCCCGGTGGGGTGGGTGGGGGTTTTGGTGGGCGGGTGCGCCTCCCCCCCCCCCCCGCCCAGTTGGGGGGGGCCCAGCTAGTCGCTCCTCTTAACTCACTGCACTAGTTTTGCACAATACATTTTAGGGCACATAACACACTTTGGGGGGGAGTGGGGTGGGGTGGAGACACCGTCTCCGCCCTGCAGCTCCCCTCCAAATTTTAATGCACCACACAACTGGGGGGGGGGACCACATACGCTCATTGACATGCCTGGGGGGCGGGTGGATCGGAGCAGGGGGGGATATCATTTCCCTCTGCTCCGGTTCACCTGCCCCCAATTTTAATGCACCACACACACACACTTATGTATATACACTGGGTGGGGTCACACACACGGTTTAGGGGTAGAGTTCGCCAGTCGGCGAGCTGGCGAACTTAGTAACAGGGTTAGTTTTTCACTTAGATCGTTGGGGTGACGACCGGGGCCTCTCCCCGCTGGGCCTGGGGTTCGGGGATGCCGCCCGTCCTCCGGTGCCCCCATCTCCCCTTCTGCCCCTGGTGTTCCGTCCCTCCGCGTGGTGGGGTGGGCGCGGGTGCCCTCTCCGCTCCGCTGCCCGGCCCCCTCTTCGGCGCGGATGCCTGGGTGCGGTGTGTCCCCGGGGTCTGGGGTCGGGGGCTGGGGGGCTGTCGGTTGGTGGGGGTGGGGGGCGGGTGCGGCTTGGTTGGTGGGGGGGTGGTGGTGGGGGTGCCGGGGTGGGGGTGCTGGGGTGGGGAGGGTGTCTGGGGATTTGGGGACCTGGGGGCGGTTGGGGCTGGGTTGGGGTGGGTGGCGGGGGTGGGGGGGCGGGGGTGGTCGCGGGGGGAGCGGGGTTGTGGGCCGGTGGGGTGCCTGGTGGGCCTGCAGTGCCCCGTCCTGCTGCGTTGGGTTGGGGGCGCGGGCCGCGTTGGGGTGGGGGGCGCTCCTGCTCCGGGGTTTGCTCTCCGGCCGGTGGCCCCTGCGGGGCCCGGGGGTCGTCCTTTGGCGCGGCCGCGGCCTGGGGGGCCCTGAGGTGTTGCGCTTGCTCTGTCCTGGCGGGGGTCGACGGCTCCCCTCTTTGGTGGAGATTTTCATGC
Organism: Vanacampus margaritifer; assembly: GCF_051991255.1. NCBI lineage: Eukaryota > Metazoa > Chordata > Actinopteri > Syngnathiformes > Syngnathidae > Vanacampus > Vanacampus margaritifer. Next base: position 4,102,897 of record NC_135437.1, read on the forward strand.
ATGCTAGATCCACCACACCAGCATCTATCGAGACTCAGACACAATTTGTTTCTCCCTCAGGTCATTGATTCGGTGGAGGCTGGTGTCTGTGGATCTCACTCTGCTTCGTCTGTCCTTTCTACCTTTCCTCAGTTTCTCCTTTGGGCCCTTGAGGTTTCCCTGATTTGTTGGAGTTTGGATGTCTTTGGGGTTGGTGAAGGTTAGTGGCCCGGTGGGTGGTGTCTGGTCGGTGCTGGGCTTCGCTTTTCTTTCTTTTCTTTGGTCCCCCTTTGGGTCTCCTGGCGGCCCCACGACTCTGGCTGGATTTTGAAGTGTTCGGTTTAGGTGAACGGTATGGGAATTCTTATTATTTTTTTTTTTTTTTTCTCACGCACGCACGCACGCACACACACACGCACGCACACACGCACAAACACACATACAAAAAAAAAAAAAAAAGGGAGAACAATGATGATGACATTTCAAATGATCAATACTGAGATCTCCCAGAAAAAAAAAAGAAAAAAAGACATTTTATCAGTATATGAAAGTAACTTATATATTTTTGAAAGTTTTTTTGTTGTCGGAGAAAGCTTGGTAATATCTTTAGCTAAAACAGGCGGTTAGAGCGTACCCGAAGGGTTGGAATTTGTTTCTTTATCATATTTTTAACTTGTAGATGATGTAAAAAATTTCCGTTTTTTATTTTGTATTTTTGGAGCAAGGGTGTATATGATATAAACATATTATCTGAGAAGAGATGGTGGGGATGTGGAATTTCTTTCTGCTCCCACACACCTAAATAAAACGATTGCTTGTTAAGTTGAAAGTCGGGTTATGCCATAGGGGAGAAAGCCCACAGGGCTCCACTTGGGCTTTTTTTTTAATTTCTAGTGCCTTCCACCAGGCAGTCAGGGTGGCGGAAATCATTGGGTTTTTAAAACAATTATGTCGCTTAATCGATGTTGTAATAAAGAGTAAATCTAGAAGTCTGAGGTTATTACAATCCTTCTGTTCTAGTTCCAGCCAACAGTTAGTATCTCTGTTGGGTTGTGCCCATAGAATGATATATTGTAGCTGGTTAGCTATATAATAGTACATACAATTTGGTGCCTCTAGACCACCTTTGGATTTACTTTTCTGAAGAGTAGATAAGACTACACACGTACATTTCCTTTGTCAAGCGAATTAACTTGTCACCCAAAGAATAGTGCTGGATAATGGGACTTATGAATTGGGTATTTTACGAATCTTTACAATGGAAAAGCCAGAAAAAAAAGGAAGAAAAAAAATACAATGGAAAAGCCGAAAATGCTTTCAGCTGACTCCCGCATACTCGCAATTCAGCACATGTGGTTTCGCACATTTGCAGATGTTGTTTAAAATGTTTTCGATATATATACTTATTTTATTTTTCTTATTTTTTTTCCTGATTACTCAGTTTTTCGAAGAAAACATATTGAATGTTTATCATCTATCCCCAAATAGCAGGGGTCGACTGTACTTAAAAAATGTTCCCTGCCATCAACATTAATTAACATTAACTGAAATCCAAACGAGTACCGCCATCAATGGTAATTGACGTCAACTATGTTTTTTTTTTTTTAAATGCCACCACAACGTAGATAATAGAATCCAATCTTTCATATGGTATGTTTACGTAGTCATAGCAGACAATATTCTGTTTGCCTTGAAAGATGAGTGAAAATGTTCAAAATTGGCTAGCACTCTAGGGGTTGTCTTTAGCCCGTTTCCATCGCAGGTTCTTCAGGGTAAATTTACGAGGCCAGCGCCGTAGGCCTATGTGCGCGTCTCCACTGCAGGAGCCTTCCCAACCGGGCCACATTTACAGGAACTTACGGGCACGAGCGGAGGTCCTACTCGAGGGTAGGTACTCCACCGGCCCGATAAACTCCCGATCGGGATTCTGCGCTGATTGGCTAAAAGTTATTTAGTATAAAAAATTATCTTACCTTCATACGTGACAATGATTGGCTTAAGTCTCTTCCACCAAAACAATTCTCCTAATAATCATTTGCCTATTTTTGTTCCACATCTAGACGCCATCTTCTCTCACTCAAACCGTCCATCCACGGCAAGTACACAAGAATAAAATGGCAACTGCCTAAAGTTGTCCTCTTTCCTCGCGCCGTGATTGGGTGACATCATGAGATAAACCATTGCACGGCTATTACGTGTTGATCGAAACTCGTGACGTCGCGAAATGGGTCGTACTCTGCAGTGGAGACACAGCCACAAGCAGGCTGGCTGAGAGGATGGTTCCTGTGCATGTCCCTACCCCCTCCCTATACCTGAACGACCTGAAGTGAAAATGGTGCTTTTTTGGGATAACGTTTGGCAGTAAAAGAGTTAAGAGAACCATATTGCTTTTTCCAAATGTGGATGTAGAGACAGGCCATCAAAATTGCATGTAGGAGGAAGCCGGAATACCTGGAAAGAACCTTCACAAACATGCAGAGAACATATGCAAACTCTATCGAGAAGAACTTGATCTCTCAATACTCAATTCCTAAATTGTTCGTTTCCAACTCCAGATAAGCAGCAGATAATGGATAGATGGATGGGCTTAATTTAGACCTGCAAAGGTAACATATCTTTCAATTGTGATTTTCTTATCTCAATGCCTTAAAATCAATTTAATATTCCCTGGTCAGTAGATCTCAGTAACACTGAAAAACCAGAAGCTGAGTCTTTAGGGCCACATTCTTGACCTCCTCTCACTCAACTGCTAACACAGCACGTGGCTTTGTGCAGGCTTCGCCGATGGCTCCTTTTAGGAGTTCTTAATGGGTCACACGTACAATACACTTTGTGTTGCCAAGCAGTAAACCTCCACTGAGGGGAACTCTGGCGTCACCAGGGTTCAGGTGAAGGAGAGGGAACTGAGGGAGAATAGAAAAGCTAAAATACTGGGCTGAAGTTCAGACATAGCATCACATTTACCACACGCAGTCACCTCCATCATGAGTTCATATCGCCGACCTGCAGTCTGACCATTCACAATCACTCAGAAAAAGAGACTCTCCAAGAAAAACAAAAGGGGCCATGCTGTAAATGAAAGTGCCCCACAAAAGTGAAAGCTTAACGTTGGAGTGACAGACACCTTCTACTGATAACATGACAAACTAAGGCTGGATGATTGCGTTACGGAATACCCGACTTTGCAAGGAAACATTTTTGCTTGTTACTTTCATTTGTGAACAAAACTGAACTGAACAACATTGCATGATAAAAATGTTTGGTTTATCACAACCTAACTAGAAACCATAAAATCGACCAGTAAGGATATCCTGCTTATTACAGCAAAACAGACAACCAGTTGTGTTGTTAATAGGGGTGTCAGGTGATTTAAAAAAAAATAGTAATTAATCGCATGCCTTCAATAGTTAACTCACAATTCATCACACATTTTATATCTGTTGTACAATAAAATGTACAATAAAAAAAAATCCCCAAGTTTTCATACTCTTGTGAACATCTTCTTTTCCTTTTGTCTTTTCCCTTCAGGGGTTGCTACAGCGAATCAGTTGCCTCCATCTAACCCTGTCCTCTGCATCCTCTGCTTTCACACCAACTACCTTCATGTCCACTTTAGCTACATCTATAAACCTCCTCTTTGGTCTTCCTCTAGACCTCCTACCTGGCATTTGGAAACTCAGCATCCTTCTGCCAATAAAAGTGAAAAAAATTGTTAAATTAATAGAAATATGGCTGCATCTTTTCGTCATTGATACAGTAATTTAATAATTCATAAAATTTAATTAAAAATAAAAATATGTACTGTACTGTAAAAAACTAGTGTGATATTGATTTGTGTTGTGGTCATTTTCTGCCACTAGATGGCACACTTCCATTTGTAAGACGGTTACAGTACAGCGTTAAAGGAACTTTAAATTAACTCAAAATTAAGGCGCTAATTTTGACACCCCTAGTTGTTACATTGCATTTTTTTGGGTGTTTAGATACTACTTGATGAGATGTCAAACCAATTAGGTTTAGTATCATGTGACATTTTTAGAATCCGCTACATGATAGACACAAACATATTTCTTCACATAGAGAAACATTTACGCGTACAACCATCCATGCGCCTCGGCACACATACACACAAGTATCCCTCACACACATGTAAGTCCAACAATGGTGAACAGCTGCATGGGTCTGTCTGGACGGAGACCAGCCACCTCTGGGCCACAAAGGGCTGCTTGTACCCTCAGCTTGCTAGGAACATAAAACACAAGAGATAAGACCAGACACTGTTTGCCAGAACCAGCGGACCTCCCAAACAGGAACTGCAAGTGCAAGTGTTTGACACACATACTCAAAAGCATGTAAAGCAGCGCATATTTCAATGTGTTTGGTTTGAGAATATCATCAAGTGACATTAATTGTAGTTAAATTTGTTTATTCATTTGTGCTCGCCTCTGGTGACCCCCTTGTCCCACTTTTACGAGCTCATCTGATCACTTAAAAGTAAGAATGTAAGGCAACCAGACAATAAGGATATTTAGAATGAGGCTCCCCATTCACAAGTTGATCACTGAGGGAGATGAATTACCAGCACAACAAAGGTAAGTTTGTTTCCAGGCTACAGGCCTTAATGCCAGGTTATTGTAGAGAATGAGATTGCTGCTATTCAGTTGCCCAAAGACAGCCAATGTGAGAGATGTGAGAGTTTTAAAGAGAAGACTTGCCAATATATCAACACTCGGCTAAGAATAAGGACTTGTGCGCTTGATATTTCAACAGGGGGCCTTGCAGCCTTGGAGGTCTATGAGAGCATCTTTGGATCTGTGCATACTTTCATGTAGTTTTGAATGATATCTAATTAATTACTATGGTTAAGCATGAGGCTTACACACAAGTTGAATTGAAACGGTATGAAAACTTCATTCATATCGTAATTATTGTGAACAAAATCATCTGTTATCAGTATCGGAAACAGCGAAAAGCATTGCATGATTGCTTTATTTTGAACTCAAACAAATATGAAAACTGTTTAGTAACATGCAAGAAAAATCTCAAAATGTATTTAACTCTTTGACTGCCAGACGTTTTCAGAAAAGGGATGCCGTCAGTGCCAGCCGATTTAAGCATTTTGACTGATCTTTCAAGGTCCACAGAAAATTTTGTGTTTGGACTATGGAAACACACATACTACCAAATGAAAGATTGGACTCTCATCTTTTATCAGAAAAAAAAAATTTTTTCTACTAATTCCGTTTTTCAGTAATCAGTAATCAGTTAGTTTCACCCAAATGTTCTGTTTTGAAACAAAATACGGAGAAATCAAGCTTTTTGTGAAATGATATTATTTCATGCACTCTAGTTAATTTGACACCTTTTTTTCCCATGAATGATGCCACAAACACCTAAACAGTGCTTTACTTCTGTAAAACACTACCACCAACAATGAAAAAGTGTTTTTTGATAGCAAAATACGTTTATTTACATTCAACAGTGTAACAATTTGACAAAACAATTTCGCAAACTATTTACAAACGTGTGCAACCGTGGTACTATTTACAATTGTGTGGCTGTTTCAAATACAGTTTTTCTTTTTGTAACACTCCCCTGCGTGCAAGGAGACGCAGCAGGATTTGCAAAACAGATTAGTTTCACTGCGATGGCAGACGCTACACTTTTTTGCTGGCTTTTTTTTCCGGGGAATAGCAAGTATATACTGCAGTGTGTGTTTGGCCATGTTGGCCAAGTCTACTCTCAGGATCATGATACGGTGACGTTACGGTGGTGTTACGTCTGGCTTCCTCATGTCCTTCAGTTCCTATACCGGGTGGTTGATCCATCTTATCTGCTCCATTCATGGTGGCATCGTAGTCCATAACCAGTGTCTTCTCCGTGATCAGACTGTACCCACTCCTCTGATGAATATGCATTGGACTCGGGGCACTCTTCGTTGTCCGATTGAACGTCCGCCTGAGCGTGCTCGGTTGTGCTCCGCGTTTTCCGGTGTTAGCATCGCTAGCCGGTGAGGTTTTATGACGTGATCATAGCCACCGCGTCAACGCTTCCAACTTCGGCGTCAACCTCGGAGTCACCATCATCATCATCATCGTCATCAATGTGCACTTTAGCATTGGTCGATGCTTTTCGTCTTTGAAAAAAATGCTCAAGCGTGAGCTGCTTGCAACCGGTCGCCATTATGGCTTCTTCAGCCATTGTCCCCTCAACACTCTAGCTCCGCCTCACGTCTTCTACTGACGCCTACCCAATCTTGTCCAAAGAGAGTCATCGCTGCTATCTAGGGGCCAAAAATAGGCATTATACTAACTAGATCTGTTTGGTACTTTTAGCACAGCTGGCCAAGGCTTTCCTCCACCCGTTTCCCCCCCCCCCAAAAAAAAGAAACGTGGTGAACGTCTTTGGCGCTTTTCCGTAGGTTTTTACTAAACGTCATTTAACGTTTTTGGCAGTAAAAGAGTTAACAGCAAACTTGTCTTAATAATAATGTATTAGATTTATATAGCGCTTTTTTGGACACTCAAAGACGCTTCGCAGTGGATTTGTGCGCTCACACATTCACACTCTGGTGGCGGTAAACTACTTAAGTAGCCACAGCTGCTCTGGGGCAGGCTGACCGAAGCGTGGCTGCCAGTGTGCGCCTACGGCCCTCCTGACCACCACCAAATATTCACACCTTACAGACACCAGTGTGAGTAGCATTGGAGGCAATGTGTGTAAGGTGTCTTGCCCAAGGACACAACGACACATGACTCGTGGGAGAGCACGGATCGAACAGCTGATCTTCCGGTTACTGGACAACCGTCTCTACACCCTGAGCCACGGCCGCCAACAGGGGGCCTTTGCTTTCTGCGTTTGGCCTTCTTTTAAAGCCCTCATGAATAAATTAATAATTTTAATTTGAAACGCTAAAATTAACATTTTATGATGGTTTATGAGTAAAGTGTAAACCATTTTACTCTTACCTATAACTATAGGTAACAATCTGAAATTATGCCTTTTTCAAAATTATAAAATTGCAAACATTACATTTGAATATAGTACTTTTATGTATGAATAAAGAAGATGCTAATGGGATATTCTCAAACCAGAAATGATAGATTACGATCACCTCACTGGTTCTTGGTTAACTTGATAATCAAAGCCATGGCAACCTTTCATTTAGGTGACCTATTATTATCCCTGAGGGATTACTATGAAATAACTTCATTATAATTCAAGGCAGCACAAATTATCTTAAGAAGAATGCCAGGCATGATAAAACTAAAGTGCTGCTCCATTCGCTTCCATTTGTCAAAATTTCTGCTTAGTCATGATCTGTTCAGTCACCACTTGTGGGCCCACACAGACACAAGCCCACACACACCATGACACAGTGGAGTCTGTGTGGCTTGGATCAAGGTCCACTCTGAATGGGGAGGAGGGTAACCCCCCCATAAACGTGACTGATGTCTTTGTCCTTATCGTTGCCCTTCTTCCCCTTTTTCTATGCCCGTCTATCCATCACCAGCCCCATTTCCCTGTCTTTGTCACCTCCTTCTCTGTCCATCTGTCGCTTTCACTATTTCCTTCTGAAACTCTGACACTTGATACTGGTAAAAGTATTGGGACACCTGGCCACCATTCTACCGACAGAGACTAAAAACACAACATTAGCTATAACTGCTATAACTTTTTGGGAATGGCTTTTGTTTGTACCATTCTGGATTGTGTCCGAATAAGGACCTTGATTTCCAAACAATTGATCTGCAGAACCTCTCCATTGTGAACAGGATGTTCTCAAGAGGGGAGTTGGGCACTGAGCTTAGCGTGTCACACAGTGTCATCAACACATTGCAACAGGGATAGAGAGAATGGAAGAATCGCAGAAAGGCATCGAATTGGATGTCCGTGAGGGGTAGGTAGAGGGGCACCTAAGGTCAATTTGGCCCTTCAGCCCTTAGAGAACAGAAAGCTGTGCAAAACATACTAAAACACTGCTCTGCTTGACCTGTGCATTTTAAAGTTAAATTAAGTTTAAGATCCACAGACATCAGCCTCCACCGATTCAACAACCAGAGGAAGAAGCAGATTGTGTTTGAATTTTGGTAGATGCTGGTGTGGTGGATATGGCATGCATGAAAACCTCCACCAAAGAGGGGAGCCGTTGACCCCGGCCAGAAAAGGGCAAGCACAACCCCCCAGGCCGCAGCAGCGCCAATGCAAAATCCCCGGGCCCTGCAGGGAGGGGCCACCAGCCAGAGAGCAAACCCAGGAGCCCGGAGCGCCCCCCCCACCCAAACACAGCTCGCACCCCAAGCCGAACGCAGCAGAACAGGCACCCCACCGGCCTACAGCCCCCCCAACCCCACCCACCCACCCCCTCACACACACACACACACACACACACACACACACACACACACACAACACCAAGCCGGCACTCTGCGAGGGCACCCGCACCCACCCCACCTCCAGCTGCGTGGTGGGGCGGAACACTGGGGACAGAATGGAAGATGGGAGCACCGGGATACGGGCGGCACCCCTGAACCCCAGGCCCGGCGGGGAAAGGTCGATAGGATACTGGGCTCGAGGTGCCAGGAGGCTCACTGGAGCGGGGAAGGCACAACACCTCCACCTGCCCGCCCGGCTCCCGGAGCCCTGAGACCCGGGCCAGGTATGGACCCCCCGGCCAAGGGGAGGGGGAGGAAGGCAGACAGGGGAGGGGGACGGGACGGGGGGTGGTGACGACAAGAAGGGCGGAGGAGGAAGGGTGACGAGGGAGAAGGGACCGAGAGGCGGAGGACAGGCGGGGAGAAGCGAGGAGGGAGAGGCGGCAAGGGGGATGAAGGGGGAGGGGAGAGGGAACCACGGGGCACCCCGGAGGCCCACCCGCCACGAACTGCGTCGCCGGGCGCGGAGCGACGGACCGCGCCGGACACAAGGGAGAGAACAACTACACAGCACCCCCCAAGAGACCCAGGGAACGGCCAAGACGCAGCTGGCATCCAGCAGCCAACAGAGAGGCAGAGCACAGCACCTAGAAAGTTAACATACTGGCATGCAATGATTCCGAATATTAACCCTTAGTGCCCAATGGAAGTGAATCTTGAGGAGTTGGTGACTGTAAGGTGTCATTTGATGTGGTCTACTCAATCCTGCTGGAAGCAACTAGGTTTCTGACTATAAAAATACAACCATTAGTTACAAATTGCCAAATACAGAAACAGCAATATAAGTTATCGCGATGTGGTGGCTCTTGCTAACAGGCAGAATTAAGTGACCAGATTTAAATTAAAAGATTCTATATACGTAGACCATGTTTGTATACATTTAGTTTTTTTATTCGAAGCAGATATTTTTTTCCATTAAAGTGTGATTTATGAGGAGGTTAGAACATTAGTCGATATTCAGAGTTTGTGTATTTTTCCACTTAACTGAATTGTTTTTTTGCGATAGTAAGGGCTACGAGTGTAGATTGAAATTGTTTACGTGGTAAGTCAGTTGTTGTTAGGTCACCTAGCAAACACAAATTTGGAGATAAAGGTATCCTACAGTCCAAGATAGCGGAAAGTTTTTAGTCTTTAGTCCAGAAATACATAAGAGTAGTGCATAACCATAGAGCATAAAAATGAGTGTTGGCAGTGTTTTGTAAACACTGGAGACAAATGTCAGAGTCTGAGAGTTCCATTTTTGTTGTAAATTTGTGTGTTTTGTCATTTTAAATACATTTTCACAAACTTGAATCCAAAAGTCAAATTCCGGAGCTATAGACAAGTCTGTCTCCCATTTTGAGATGGGTAAATACATTTTGTCTGTACAGACGCTCCCCTACTTACGAACATTCGAGTTACGAACAACGGTACATACGAACATGTCTGCGCGCATGTCAAAAAATGTTCGGAAAGAGATGCTGTAAATTAGATTTTTTATTGCGCACCTTTTTCCGAGTACTGTAGTGCTTCTTTCCGCCGCTAATACCGACGCTTGGCGCTGTGAGAGCTCACCCAGCATTGGAGGCTCAGCAACGTGTCGAGGAGGAGGAAGAAGAAGAAACGCCTGTTGCTCATAGATAAAGCCATCGCACTCTTCGAGCAGCAAGACCCAAATATTGAACGTTGCACAAAGGTTGCAAATCAATTGAATGATGCCATACAATGCTACCGCATCATTTATGATGAAAAAAGAAGAAAACTGTGCAATCGTAGTTAGATCGCTTCTTTCGGCCAGTTTCTAGTAAATCCTCCAAGGAAGATACTCATCAACCCTCATCTTCTTCTCCGCGACCCTCAACTTCTTCCTACATTGAAGTTACGGAGGAGGAAGTAACTTTTGAAGCCCATTCCAGCGACGACGAAGAACCTCTCATGATATAAAATCCTCCTCTTCCTCCTCCTCCTCCTCCATCAAATCCTTAAGCATCGAGTACATCTTCCAAAAGTAAGTTAAACTTCATTTTATTTATCTTATTACGTATACAGTATGTACATACTGTGTGTGTCTCTCGCTCCCTCTCTCTAACATACGTAGTACAGTACTGTACGTATTCTCTTTAAACATAAATTATAATACAAAATATAGCACTGAAGCAACTTACGAACAAATTCACCTTACGAACGATCGCTCGGAACGTAACTCGTTCGTAAGTTGGGGAGCGTCTGTATACGAAAGTAACATATATTTTTGAGAGTTTTTTTGTCGACGGAGAAAGCTTTTTAATATCTTTAGCTAAAACAGGCGGTTGGAGCATACCCCGAAGTGTTTGAATTTGTTTCTTTATCATATTTTTAACTTGCAGATAATGTAGAAAATTTCCATTTTTTATTTATTATTTTTGGAGCAAGTTTGTACAGTATATAATAAAAACATATTGTGTGAGAAAAGATGGTGGAGATGTGTAATTCCTTTCTGCTCCCACACACCTAAATAAAACGATTGGTTGTTAAGTTGAAAGTCTGGGTTATGCCATATGGTAGAAAGCCCGCAGGGCTCCAATTGGGCTTTTGAAATTTCTAGTGCTTTCCACCAGGCGGTCAGGGTGGAAATCATTGGGTTTTTAAAACAAATGTGTCGCTTAATCGATGTTGTAATAAAGAGTAAATCTAAAAGTCTGAGGTTGTTACAGTCCTTCTGTTCTAGTTCCAGTCAACAGTTAGTATCTCTGTTGGGTTGTGCCCATAGAATGATATATTGTAGCTGGTTAGCTATAAAGTAGTGCATATAATTTGGTGCCTCTAGACCTCCGTTGGATTTACTTTCCTGGAGAGTTGCTTTTTTTTTTTTTATTCCAGTAGAATTTTGTAAAGGTCAAAATATATAAGTTACTTTCATATACTGATAAAATGTCTTTACCCATCTCAAAATGGGAGACAGACTTGTCTATAGCACCGGAACCTGACTTTTGGATTCAAGTTTGTGAAAACGCATTTAAAATGACAAAACACACAAATTTACAACTTATCCAATATAAAATTATTCACAGAACATACATTACTCAATATATGATGAAGAAAATGGGACTCTCAGACTCCGACATTTGTCTCCAATGCTTACAAAACACTACAGACACTTATGTTCATGCTTTATGGTTATGTACTCCGGTTATGTATTTCTGGACTAAAGTCTTAGAAAAACTTTCCGCTATTTTGGACTGTAGGATACCTTTATCTCCAAACTTGTGTTTGCTAGGTGACCTAACAACAACTGACTTACCACATAAACAATTTCAATCTACACTTGTAGCCCTTACTATCGCTAAAAAAACAATTCTTGTTAACTGGAAAAATAAACAAACTCTGAATATCGACCAATGGTCTAACCTCCTCATAAATCACATTTAAATGGAAAAAATATCTGCCTCAAATAAAAACCAAATATCAAAATTTATAGAAACATGGTCTACGTATATAGAATTTTTTAACCTAATTCCGGTTACTTAATTCTGTCTGTTAGCGAGAGCCACTACATCGTGATAACTTACATTGATGTTTCTGCATCTGGCAATTTATTATTATATTATATTATTAGTATGGGATTTTTTTTTAATGGGCTTTAGGTGAACTGATGAATACACACACGCTCGCACGCACGCACGCACACACACACGCACATACACATACTCACCCACATACAAAAAAAAGGGTATATATATATATATGTGTGTATATGTGTGTATATATATGTATATGTATTTAAAAAAAAAAAACATTTATTAAATTTTTTTTAATTGATTTGTTGGATTTAAAAAAAAAAAAAAGGAGAGCAATGATGATGTCAAATCGAATGAACAATACTGAGCTCTATAAAAAAAATAAAAAAAAGAAGAAGAAGAAAAAAAAAAAAGAATTTTGTAAAGGCCGAGTCCAACAAATGGAACCAGTAAAATGTAGGTTTGAATGGAATCATTGAGAAAAAATAATTTATTTTGGGTAAAACTTTCATTTTTAATGGTGGCTATTTGTCCTATTAGAGAAATGGGAAGATTATTCCAGCGCTCCAAGTCACTGTAAATGCTATCCAGAAGTGGAGTGAAGTTTAAATGAATTAAATCAGTTAATTTAGGTAAGATTTTTATGCCTAAGTATTTTAAATTACCTATAGGGAATAAGTAGTGTGGGTCATGGCTTGCAGGGTTCCATTAATTTTCTGTAATAGGTAGTAGTGTTGATTTTGTCCAGTTAAAAGAATAATCTGATAAATGTGAGAATTTAGCTATTAAGTTAAATATTTCCCCTAACGAGATAGCAGGTTTTTCTAAATAAAGTAAAATATCATCGGCATATAGATTAATTTTGTGTTCTGTTACCCCGAAGTGAATTCCTTGAATCCTTCTTTCCTGGCGTATAGCTAATGCAAGCGGCTCAATAAATATCGCAAATAATAAAGGGGACAATGGGAATCCCTGTCTCTCTGTCGAGTAAAACTCTGAGATGTAACCCCATTAGTAGTAACTGTAGCTTTAGGAGAATCATATAATACTGACACCCAGTGAATAAATGACTTCCCCAAACCAAATTTATTTAAAACAGCAAAGAGGAAGGACCAGTTAACTTAGTCGAAGACTTTTTCTGCATTTAACGATATAATAACTGCACTGTTTTGTGATATAGGCGATTGCGGGTGGGGCTGACATGACGTACCACCCCAGCCTCTCGCGTTCGCCAATCAGACCGGGCAGCATTACTTGCAGGGGAAGCATGAACTCTTTATGCTATATGAAAATCCACATCTCATATATACATATTTCCCACATCAACCTCTGAAAATATAAAAATGATCACACCAATAGTTTGTATTTTATGGACATTACCGTATTTTCACGACCATGAGGCCCACCGCACTATTAGGCGCGGTTAAATATACGCTAGCTCAAAATACATGGTAGCATGCTTTCATGCTAGAACATGCTAGCGTATGTTTTTAAAAAGTTTGGTTGTACTTTACTGAAGTATTTAACAATGTAAACAGTGAGTTCGGTTGTACTTAACAATGTACTCATCTTACTTTTGATCAATCCTCATCCACAAATCCCTCAAAGTCCTCATCTTCTGTACCTGAAACGAACAGCTGAGCTAGTTCTCCATCAAACATGCCAGGTTCCCTCTCGTCATTGTATTATTGTCATAGAGTCAGTCTCGTTCCCGTGCAGCTCCTCAGAAATAATGCTGGCTTTTACGAAAGCTCAATTAGTGCAAGCAGACACGTTTAGCCCAAGCATGCACAACCCATTCACAAATTGTGGCGTAACTTGCTCTAGCAGTTTCCTAAAGCGAAAGCAGTGAGCCCCAACTTGTCCAACTGTATCTTATATACAGGAAACCTGGCCGTGGTTGAAGACTGGCAGGCATGAGAAACCGAAAGACTCATGTCATCTTTCAGTTAAGTCTTTCCAGTTCTCATGTCTGCCAGTCCTCAACCAGGGCTGGATTTCCTGTATATAAGCAATATGTCGGCAGAAATGCTGCCAAAGTCACACAACAACATTTACAGATTTTGGAACTCTGTGCACACAAAAGGCGCACCTCACTTTGAGGCGTACTGTCGATTTTTGAGAAAATTTAAGATTTTTAAGTGCGCCTTATGGTTGTGAAAATACGGTAAATGAATAAATATGAATGACGTCGTCACATTCATCTACGCTCACCACAGCTTAATGGTGTTTAATGAGGAAAACACTTATGTCCAGAAACGGTTTTCTTTTGCACTTCCTTGGTCCAAGCTCGCTTTCTGATAATTTCATCTTCCTCTCAACTGCTTTTATTCTACCATAGTATTCTTGGAGCAAATCCAGCATTGAAGTTAGAGGCAATAAACTGCACGTGCAAATGAAGAGCAGTTTATGGCGCTATCGGCGGACGCAATGCATTCTTAGTGGATTTTGCCCCGAGTTTGTTCACCTTTATAACATCCACATTATTTATTTGTGATGAGTTGTGTCACCATCCCATTGCTTCAGGTAAAACATACTTCTTTCACAAAAATAGTCAAAAGCAAGATCAAGACAGAATCATGTGGAATTATGGGCCAAAGCCCATAAATGTGGGCCATAAAAAAAAAAAATAACATGCCGGTGCAGTCACGTGTGACAAAAATATGGATAAAGTGCTGTGGAGAGCACCCAAACGAGTGTTGGTGCATCATCCAGTTTTATTTCAATGATTACCACTTCAGTTGTCAGCTGTCTAGCTGGGCCAGCTGTAGGTCATTCATAACCTCCGCTGGCAGCACTCACACATACATACCAAGCAACCACAGCTAAGTACTGTAGATATACACTACTAAGTGGAGTCAAATGCGCATGCCAGTAACACACCGCACGCATGCACAATTTTGGATGACACTGTCATCATGACAATGTTGTACAGTTGAGGCTTAGGGGATTTTGCTGAGCCACAGTATGTATACAGAAGGTGGAAGCTTAAACATCTGTGTACGCAAATAAGAGTGACAGTGTCAGAAACACCTGGGACTCAGACGGTTTTGGGAACACTCTCAAGTGTTTAATACACTGAGCAAATTATCGCACAGATCATAAACGGGAGGAAATAATAGCTGTTGCCCATGCTTACACAAACACACTATTGAGCTGTACAAGCTATGTTGTAATAAAACATGCTTTTGATGTTTGCTGAGCTTCAAGTTAAATTTGACACATTAAAGGTTGGTTGTGATACTAATTTTGTACAAAGGCCACATTCTTATGCGATTTAGCCACAGGACATGACAACCCAAACACACATTCATCTATATAGAACTGTCTTCATGCGTGCTGGCTTGAGCGTTAGACCAAGAATGTCACTTTGATGAATAAAGCAGATAGTGCAGCAGAACTTTAAAATACCATTCATTCATGATCGTGAAAGGAAGTTTGCACAGAGGTAACGAAAAAGGGGAACCTCAGGGCATGAGGAGTGCAAACTGTCAACAATCACTTGATAAAGAACGAGAACACATTAAACATCCATCCACGACATCCATTGTCTGACTTAATGCTTAACAGAAAATATTAGCCGACAAACGAACATACACTCTTTCTCTCAGTCAACGTCTTCCTGTATTTATCCAAAGAAGCCAGCGACAGGAAAACAAATATAAATATGAAATCTGTGACAAATTCCTCCACAAAATCAAACAAATGCAAATAACATTCACATGAAATTATAAAACAATGTGTCTTGAAATACCATCCTATATTTTAAAGCATTTGATAATACACATAAGATTGTCATCTGTACCTAAATGAAAGGAGTAAAACACAAAATCATTGTGGATGATAATTTTGTGGGGAATTGGGATGAAATCAATGAAAATCAACATATTGACTAGTGTCAATTAGAATGTCAACCCAAACAGTCCAGTTGCATTCTATCTTTCAAGTTATTAAGACAAATCTCAGTGGGACAAATGAAATGCATTCTTGAAGTGTCTCCATAATGACATCTACAGTACATGCTACTTATGACACCTTTCAATTCTTTACTACTTTTCAGACTTGGATTTGAGCTATTTGCCTCTATTCTTTCATGTAGGCACTTGAAAAAAGGCTCTGTGTTTTGAAAAAAGGCTCTGTGTTTGAGGTCCATGTAAAGAATTCTCTTCCACTCCCAAAGGGTTCTGACTAAAATTTAACAGCAGTTAGGCAAAATAACTCCGCATGACAACAGGGCGACTGATTCCCATGTGACTTGTTGATAATTGCCGTGTTTGGAATGCCGGAAAGAATCTTTGAAATCTGTGCTGCCGCCTTTCATGCACAATTTACTGTAAATGAAAGGAAAAGTAGAATCACTGATTAACAGAAGCCAATACGTTGGATTAAGTTGAGCTTTGGTGAACCCTGATCCAGACACAATACATTAACTCAACAACTACCCCCATGTATGTAATACACACATTACTGATAGTAGTTCGACTCTTAGCTGTTTCTATAAATTAATAATCGAAGGGGGAGGCTAATGCATATAATGCTATCCGAATGGCAGCAGACAGGATGTTTCATTGGGGTGAATCACAAAGGACGACTGACGGGTCTCGTTTTGACTCACCATGCATGTTTGCTGTTTTTCTACTACATCATGAGCACAGCACCTCATTGCCACTTTTTACACGACATTGGAAGTCTTCTATTGCATTTTTACAACTACAATACAAATATGACAGGATGTCATGATAAAACTTAACAACATAGTTGGCCAGCTTGATTTACAGTAACAAACTATTCAAATAATCCCACTGGGCAAAAGGTGCTCTTTTTGCCAAATGTTACACACAATTTGGCACCAGAATGGATATGTGGAGAGAAACATCTTAGAACTAACCTCATCTTTTGATTTCTTTTGCCATTAACATTGTTATGAAATGCTTGGTACGCACATTAGCCACACATGTTCCCACATTGTCCTTGAATAACAATATTCCTGTTTACAGAAATCACTAGTTTAAATAACTGAATATACATGTAAGCTAGCAGTGTGGCTAACAAGAGCAAACATTAATGAACAAGTTTAACAAAACCAACAACACTAAGGGTGCATTCAGACCAGAAAAGTCCTTTAATCCGCTTGTTTGGTCCGGACCAAAAGCAGACAATTTTTTTCGTTTGCTGTGGTTCATAATCACAGTGTGCTTTTAACAAGTGGACTATATTGCGTAATCACGTCGACCCGCGTGACGATCTGCGCTCACATTTGACAAATATGACGAGGGCTGAACGCATAACCAAACCCGGAAATAGAGGAAAATAAAAAAATAAAATTCCGACATGCTGCATTACTGCTCTGCATATTTGTGGAGTTATTAGACCGAGACCACCTCAAAAAGTGGGTCTCGGTCTGCTTGTTTGGTCCGCACCAGAATACGTTTGTGTGTATTCAGACCTGCACAAAAGGTCCGGATCAGTGTGGGAAACAAATTCTGGTCCGTTTAAAGCGGACCAAACAGTCTGAATACACCCTAACTCAATAAATGTATCAGCAATTTACAAAATTCAATGAATATCTGTCCATCCATCTTTATGTCCGTCTTTACGTCCGTCCGTCCATCCATCCATCACTTATCCAATTTCTGGTTAAGGACAGCAGCACCCTTGAAATTTTGTTTTGTTTTATTCATTTTTTCCTTTTGGACACATTACTACAATTTACATCGATCACATCATCAAATTTTGCACAAATATGCACTCAGCTACCAATGTTTGACAGTTGTAGTGTTACAAATAACAACATCACTAGTTAAACTACATTTCTCAGTAATGTGGTCATAATGTCGCTGTTTAAACATAAAACAACTTTTCAGTAAGAAGCTATTTTCCTTGATAACTTAGTGATAGCGTAGTGGATTCCACAGAAGCCACATTTTACCAGACAGTTCTATTATAAACCTTAAATGCAAGTCATCCATTTGATGGTATAGAAAAGATGCCTGTGAAATCTCTGATAATGCATCAGAGCAGAATGTAAAGTGCAGTTTGTCTGCTTTTGTTGCAGGAATTATTGCTGTGCTTTGTGTGTTTTATGGGTTTAAGTATTTGTGCCGCTTTTGTCTTTTTGTTTTACCCTCAATTCCTCATCAGAATCGCAGCCTTCAAAGGCCGGTTAATCAAACCAAAATTAGTAAATCAGCCATTATTGTTTTAAATTACCTATTGCCTGTCCTCAGGGTACTTAAAATAAATGATTCGCAAATATATGTAAAGGGTGTCAAAATTATTGCGTTAATATCTCCTTTAACGGCACGAATTTTATTTTGCACTAGATTAGCGACAGCTCCTTATTTTGAAAGCCTCTATCTACTAAGTGAATTCCAGTCATGACGCAGCAGAAACTTCCATGTCAAAATTACCCAATAGAAATGCACTGTACTGCACTGGAGCTACAATACACAATGTTTAAGGGGCAGAATGTTCGAGTGGAGGAGCCATTTGGACTGTGTAGCACTACCGCCCGTTCTCTGCTTTGGAAGAACGCACTTGGTTAGTCGTTAGCATCAAACGAACTTAAAAAAATAAAAGCATTCAATGTCGTTCAAAGCAGTCACTATAAAACAATTCAGCAGTAATAAATTAAATAGTAATGCATATATTTATGGGGACTGGGGTCAAGTTGTATTTTACAGTTTTAAAAATGTGCAGAATTTCACAAGTTGCTTCATGTTAAAAAATAGTCAGCTCTTAATATGAAAATAAAAATGCACTGAGCTGTCACCATTGTCTTGCAAACGCAATTATGCCATGTAGTGACAGAAAAACGACAAACACAAATCAATGTCGCACTATTTTTTTTTTTTACAGACAGTACCTATTTTGAATTTAAAAAGAAAATTATTATTATGAAATTACTGAT
This sequence comes from Vanacampus margaritifer, assembly GCF_051991255.1. Lineage (NCBI taxonomy): Eukaryota > Metazoa > Chordata > Actinopteri > Syngnathiformes > Syngnathidae > Vanacampus > Vanacampus margaritifer. The sequence continues at coordinate 4,121,697 of NC_135437.1, forward strand.
TCAATGACTAAAAAATGCAACTATATTTCTATTAGGTCAACATTTCTTCCCACTTTAATGTTAACAAGAGTATTTTATGTATGTATGTTTGTTAGTATGTTTTTTTTTACACTTTATTATAAATTTATATACTGCATAAATTAAGATATAAAATGTGCGATTAATTTGCGATTAATTGTGAGTTAATTATTACACCAAATACTACAATTAAAAATTTTAATCGACTGACACCTCCACGTAAGCAACACACAGCGATGCTGTGACTTACATCGTGCAAGCTAGCGTCACATTTTGATGACGTATGCATCTTGCGACCGTTCGTCACCGTTGGGGTTCCCAGATAATGGTATTTCCCGCCTGTTTGCGGTGTCTTTACTCTGGTTTTCTAACAAGAAAAAAACCTGGCAACCTGGATGAAAAATGTTTTGCGTTCAAAGCCGTTCATTTACCCCAAAATGAACTCGTTCACAGAAACGTTAACAAAGCAAAAATGCACGAAACGAGTTCATGAACTTTTGTCCATTTAACTCGTTTAGGTACATCACTGGTTATCAGCTGACAATGTAATTCTCAGAACTACTAAGAATTGAATAGTCACCGAATGGTATTATACATTCATAATTTCCCACCCAATCCATCTATCCATTCTTTTTTAGTTTTAGAAAACACAGCTCTTCTTTAATTTTCCATACTTTTCCAGACCTGAACATTTATGATAAATGAGAATGATAACCACATCTGCAACTATAACACATTATTTGCCTAGTACGCAGTGTACAGTTATTCTAATATTCTATTACTATAAATATTTAATTAATTTATTATTTTTAATTTGTATCAGTGAGCCGTAACAGTTAGCTAAACATAAACGTTAATATAACATGTCTTTCCAGCATCTACAATGGATGTCTGTCTGCCTTTCTGAGATAGCCTTAACCGTTAAGCGGCCAGACTACTATATGTGCTCGTATTCCCTCTGTGCCCCCCAGCAGCTGCAGAGCATTAGTCTCAGTAGCGCCCTCTAGGAGCAGCTGCTAAAAAATGTTCCAGCAGAACATTGCAGGCAGCTGGTCATGCACAGTGCCGCATGGCCACCAGCAAGTCTCAGTGCAGAGACAAAGTGTGTGTGTGCAGCCCCAGGAAACAGCTGCTCTGCTATCAGTCACACTTACTTCACAAATGCTCATACTTGCGCCATGCAAGAAGTAAGTTGTATGTCTAGATCATGCTCTAGGAATGTGATTTTTTTTTATGTGACAACTACAGTACATGTGGGTTTAAAAAATACATCAAACATAGAAACAATATTTTAAGAATAGTAATAAAAAAGCCTGTAAATGTATTAAATGGGTACAATGGGTGACAAAATGGGAGAAAAACAATACTACTGGTAATTCCTCAAATGTACTTTATTACATAACTGACAGGGTGCAATTTTGGTTCTCACATTGTGGACATTAAAAAAAAGGTCAAAGAAACACTCCTAGGGGGCTTCGGCAACCCTGTAGGTGGGGGAAATTTCTTTCATGACATATTAAATTAGTGAAAATGAAACTTATTTTTCATTTACATTTGACAATGATTTTGCATATTGATAAGGAGCACCTTAGAGATGCCTCAAACTACTAAGCTTAAAACTTTTAAACATCTGATTTGGTTTGTGTCCAGTTTTTTATTTTACTCACAAAGTGAACAACACACACCTTGAATTCACAGAATACTCAGAGAAATACAAGAAGTAGGACCTTTCCCACATGGAACTGCACTGAAAAAAATTAAGCCTTCAGTGGATACACTCCAGCGAGGTCACATCTTATCTGAAGAGGAGAAATGGCCGATGTTCAGCACACGTTCACATTTGCCACACACCATCTCATAAATGTCTTAAAGAGTGTCAGTGTAATCATATTATCACAAAAAATAAAAATAATCACATCTATATTACTCCAGGCCTGGGGGCCAGATCCGGCTCACCGCATCATTTTATGTGGCCTACGAAAGCAAAACAAGTGTCAACTTCCACGATCCTTAATAAAATCTGTATCAATTTTCAAGATACCCTTTGTAGAGTAACTTACAATAATTGAACAAACTATTATCCTTGACTTTTGATTTCAAAATAAACTAGTAAGACATCAATTAGTTGTGTATGTGCAATAACAATTAAATACTTTTTTTGGTTTCACCGCCATAACGACCATCTGAGAGAAGTCGTAACTACAAAGTGGCACATGACAAAATTGAGTTTGACACCCCTGCAATTAATCTACACATCTTTGCAAATAGTCATGCAATTTAAAAGACAGTGGTTATGTAGTGGTGTTATTTTGGTATTGGAGTGATTCCACTTGTTCAGATGTAATGGTTCAACAGCGCCCCCCTCTTACATGCGGCGGGTATAAATAGCTGGGCGCTGTGCACTAGGGATGGGTGGATCGATACCAAAATATGGATATTTCGATCTAGTTCAGTTTTAAGTATCAATTCCTAAGCTAAAGTATCGATATTTGCATTTAATTTATTATATTTTCTTTATCTTTATTTTAAAAAAAATTTTTTTGTGCATACGAGTACTTTTTCCTTCCGCCTTCTGCATGCATGTAAGCAGTGCACTGGCGTCTGCCCCCGCCCATGCTTAACGTCCCAAACCCGTGCCAAGCATGCTTTTTCTTCGCCCTTCTCACCAACACAAACAAACATTTGGAAGCATAGCAACGGTATCGTCGGCGACAATTGATGATGGTGAGTGTTGTTGACTGTAAAATCACAACTATGTTGTATTAAAGTTTATTATTATTATTTTTTTAGTTATTTGTTATTTTTTAGTTTTAATTTTTTTTTTATATATGTAAGGGTGAAGACCAAGGCCCACATTTCGCGGGCATGGCGTGCCACTGTTGACAAGGTGACATGGAATTGGTAACACATTAGTTTGAGGTAGTTTGGTTAAACTGAAGATTTGTGTGCCCCCATTGGTGTGAGCGCAGCAGCAGCCCATATGTATTTTTTTTTCCAGCGTTGTGAATTTAAAAAAAAATATATATATATAAATTTTGTCAGCGACGTATATGAAAAAAACAAACAAAAAAAAAAACATTTCCGGTATTGATATCGAGATATTTGGTATTGGATCGAATCCAAAATCACTGGTATCGCCCATCCCTACTGTGCACTTGCTACTAGCTGCTTAGCCCAGCCGATAATGCTAATTTAACAATTTATTTCTTAGTATGTTGAAACTGCCTATTAGGCAGTCTCCTGTTAACACAACGCAGAGACCAGGAGATTTGAGCTTTCCACCAACTAAAAAGGGTTACACTTAAAGAACATCATGTTGCATGATAAGATAGCTTTGATAAGCAACAAAAAGTTCAATAAGCCTAACATTTCAATACTGATTGAAAGTTCACATAAACTCAAGTTCTTTTCAGGTGGCTGTTTTTATTTATTTATTTATTTTTATTCGCTGTTAAGTGAAAGTGAAATCAAACTGAAAGTTTAAGACTCTGCCTCCCAGCTCTCTCTCCTCAGTTTTTCCCCTTAGTATGGCCTCATGGTGTCTGTAACGTCTTCTACCTACAGTTGACTCAATAACAATTCAATGGTAGCTATCGTTTTTGCTAGATATCCGCTATCCGGGGAGGACAATGTATCATGTGGATCGAATGCAGGCTTTGTACGTATTTATACTGTTAATTGATATATCAATCCTTGATGAATAAAATGTCATTGGGCGACGTTTTTTTGATAAACGCTACTATTGTATTTGACATAATTGAAAGACACCATTAATAGGGCTGCCATGATTAGTTGACAATTAAAATCATTGACAATTAGTTAAATCGTCTACATATCGTTTATTTATCCATCCATTTTCTTGACCGCTTTTCCTCACAAGAGTCGCGGGGGTGCTGGAGCCTATCCCAGCTGGCCTCGGGCAGTAGGCGGGGAACACCCTGAACTGGTTGCCAGCCAATCGCAGGGCACACAGAGAAAAACAACCATACTCACAATCACACCTATGGAAAATTTGGAGTGTTCAATTAACCTACCATGCATGTCTTTGGAATGTGGGAGGAAACCGGAGTACCCGGAGACAACCCACGCAAGCACGGGGAGAACATGCAAACTCCACCCAGGAAGGCCGAAGCCCGGACTCAATCTCACGCCTTGTGTAGCGCTTCTGCCGCTGTCTGTATGCCTGTCTGTGACGTACATGCGCAGTAATGGTAATCCGGGTCATTCATGATGTAAACCGAAGCATTGTGGGCAATGCAGTGTCAAGTCTGAAACTTACAGTACATTTTATATGAGGCAAACCTGCCTTTCATGGCAGCATGACGGGGACGCTCTAAAAAGGAAAACATATGGCTGATGCCTGATTTAATTTCTGACTTAGGAACAGTTATTCTGTTAGTCTGGAAGCCAGCGTTAGCACACATAGTTTACTGTGTGTGTTTTGACATCCTATTTGAAACGCTAACATATTGTACTACTCTACTATAGATTATGGATGCATTAGTCAGTGAATTTATGTTAATTAACAAGTTTTTTTACACACGCACGCGCGTACACACACACACACACACACGCGCACACACACACACACACACACACACACACACACACACACACAAACACACATAACGTTTTGGATAAAGGTTAAATAAAAACAAAATTAAAAACCAACACTATTTTTTGCAAAGTGCAAGTGGACATTTAGTTCAATTTTAAAATGCGCTAACATTTACGGCTAAAATGTTTCAGGCCGCAGTATCGCCTTCAATTTAAATTGCTCCATCATTTATAAACATGTCAGGAATGCTGGTACAATCCGCTAAGTTTAATCAAAGTTGAATGCATAATCATCTTACTTGTCTTTATATTATACATTTGTACATACCTTAAAAATGCAAGCTTTAAGATAATGATGGTTAAATAATCGTTTATGGCAGCCTAACCTTCATTTAAGGGAGAAGACAAATGTTATAAAGGAAATAATTTTGTCAGTGAAGTTGCACTTAAAGTATGTGGCGTCAAGAAGAAATTAAAACAATGGTTTAAAAATCTATGACAACAAAATGCTTCTTTTCCAAATGACAAATGAAATTATACCCCCCCCCCCCCCCGAAACATTTTCATGCAAATAAAACCCTCAAAGCTCAAAACCATAAACTAGGAGACTTATAATTGTCTTCTAATAGTCTGAAGGAATATGTCTGTTAGCTGTCTCTTAATTTTCTATTCAATTGATAATCTGCTCCAGACTAAAATACAGGAATACATGGAATGTACACAGCAAAATCGCCAGTGTTAGACTAACACTGAGATTGTTAAATTAAACATTAGAAAAGTGTTTGTGTCCACACAAATGAGTGTAAATCTGACACTTCAAAGTGTTACTATTTTCACACTTAACCAGTGTTACTCCAACACTATATAGTATTTAAAATCTACACTGGTAAACACTGAGTAGTGTTTGAAAGTACTCTACACTTGCGTCAGTGTTAAACATTTAATTCTGCCAAACTACACTTAACTTTGGTGCTTAAACACTTATGAGTGTACTGCACTAGTGTCTGTGTTAAAAGTTTAACTCAAACTACACTTAATACTCTGGTAAATGGTACTTCACTTATATAGTGTTTTTCCTCCTAACAAGGCCCTCAACGCGCTTTACATTTTGACTACTGATGACCGCATCAGAAGCAACTGGGGTTCAGTATTTTGCTCAAGAATACTTTGACATAGTCAACACTGGCCTGGGATCGAGTTGGGAGTCGACCACTTTACCACTGAACCACACCACCCAACAACAACAACAAGTGGATGTATCGCTATTGAAATGTTCACAGCGCACTGGAAAATTGGAACCACCGGAAAAGAGGGTGCAGTCAATTTAACACTCAAGGTATTCAGGTTACACCCAACATCCACCCCAACGGCCAACACTCAAGGAAATTGACTCTTACAGTGTAACTTGTTATCCTAATAATGGTAAAATAACAATACTTACTGCATATTTGATCGAACACTGACCGATTTATTGTGTAGCACTATTCAAGTGATTGTCATAATTTGTAATATACAGTAGTGTTCTTAAAACCATTTCATAATGGATGTTAAACAAGAAATGCAGCAAGCAGCATGACAATGTGCAGAAAATGTCCCCGTCAGTGCACTTGACACTGAATTGGCCTTAATGCAAAGTTATGTTGTTGAATGGCAAAACTATATGAATGATGTCCTTGATGGAGCTGATAGACTGTTCCTCTTCATTGAGGTCACTTCCTCTATCCACAATACATGTGATCCAGCTGGCAAACTAGTTTGTGGGTTAACCAAGGATGCTACCTTGCTAAGCCTCACTTGTGAAGGTATGCAAATGATGCATGCACATCAAGGCAACACAAAAAGCTAATATTCTTCCTTTAGAGCTTAAGTACACTGATGATGATTATTGTGGCTTAAAACAATTGTCCAATCACAGACTACGTTTACATGCAAGCAATAATGCTTTTAAAACCTGAATATTGCCAATATTCGGGTTTTAAAAGCGTTATTGCTTTGCTATCGTTTTGTAAGGCCATGTAAACACACGCAATAACCCAAATATGCTCTTATTGTTTTTTAAAAACCCGAACAAGATCACTGGGTTACCCCTTTCAAAACCTGAATTCTTGCGCATATAAATGCATTTGAATACCTGAACGGCGCATTGTTTTTCGCTGGACGCATGCTTGCCATTTTCTTCTTCATCTTCTTCTTTGCTTATTTTAATTCACAAGGAATCTTGGTCTGTAGTAAAGACTTGTATGCGCAGCTCCGTCCTACTCCAAAGGAAGCTTGCTTGAATACATTGATTTCTCTGCGGTGTTTTCACATTATTTTGTGTCTTTACGGCGAAAACGCCACAGTTTGTCTGTGCTTCTGGCGTGTAACCCACTGGAAATACTCAAACCGGTGTCAACAAACATGACACTCACAACAAAGAACCACACTTCTGGAGTGAGGAGGAAACCGACTACTTTATTTAGTGCGGTGAGTGACGTAAATATAATGTATTTTACTGAAAGTACTGTAAGTTAAAAGCGGAAATTATGTTATTTACTTAACTACGTTGTCCGCGCATCGCGATTCAAACAGGATATTCCAATCGAGCACAAATGACATGTAAACGGGAGTAACTCTTTCCGCCACGCACGCATGTAAACGTGTTACCTCGATTGTTTCAGAAACCGGAATTCTGACCATAACCCAAATATTGACTGCGTGTAAATGTAGTCAGAGAAAAGAACCAGCAGTGGAGTCTTCAATGCCACAAGTCTATAACTACGATGGTGGTGAGGTACTATGGTCCTTCTCACGTAAAAAAAAAAAAATGTTGTTGCACATTATCTATCAACTGCAAATACATACATTTTGTGAACATACTATACAAGTTCATATCTGCAAATTATAGGACAGACAAGTGACTGAACTGAACCAAGAGACAGAACAAGAGGTGAAGCATGGCCAGATGATATCTCCACACAAGTTGAAAGAGGAGCTGCTGCAGTTGGCCCAGAAAAGAGAAACCCAGTTGGGGTGGTTGGGGATGATTCCCCCTTTTGTCCCATGTCATTTACTTTTTAATCAATTTTATTTGGCAAGTACTAAATAAAGTCATATAGTGGTACTAATTTTTTATTATAACACCATGTGTCAGTGGCACAGTTATGACCACACTCCCTCTGTATCCTGATTCATTAGCAAGCTAAGGGGGCAGCATTTGTTCTGTGGCCAGCAAGAAGGAAGGGCGCGAAGATGAGCAAAGTAACAAGAGAGAATGAGGGAGGGGCACGCAGGGTGGGGGGTCGGGGTTCAAGAATAATAGAAGAGCATCAGGGAAGCTTGAGAATGAGAAGAAAGAAAGAAGAGTAAAAAGAAAACAAAGGCAGCAAGATGAGAGAAGGTTGAACAAGAAGCAAAGGGAGGAATATGGAGAAGAGGTGAAGCGGCAGACCATCTGAAGGGGAATGCTGGGCTCAGCAAGTTAGTGATTACTGATTAGCCAGCTCGGTTCTGCAGGGAGGCCGTTCTGTCCTTGGCTTGGGAAAACAACATAAAAGGCAGCCGGCTGTTTTGTGACAGGACTTGAAAGCATGGTAGCTATCGGTAGACATTAGCCTTATCAATGGCCGGTCACCAGAGCCGGGCTATATGAAGCAACAAGGGCACTGTTTTTTCCAGAAGGAGATAACCGACACATACTTCGCCCCACATTAGCATGCATTGCGGCAACAGGCGGCCCGAGACGCATAAGATGGCAAAAAGTAAACAATGTGAGGCTTCAGATGGCTGGCTTTGCCAAATGCCAAGCAATCGGTCAGTCAATGTGTCCAAATCAATGCCCAGATGGAGGCGGCAACCTGGCACACAAGTGGTCCCTTGCACTGTAGCTGCTTTACTGATCAGTTTTGGATGGTTCACAAAAATGGATATGAATAAGAGGTTAACAAGTGCAGTCACCTTTTAATCATTGAAAAGAACACAATGACACAAGTCGTGAGTTGGTCAGAGCCCTGAAGAGGAGTCCTTAGGTTCAACTTACTGAACTTGAATGAGTGGAACTTTTCAAAGGTTTACAACTGTTACGCCAAAACATTTTGGGAAAGGTCCCATTATCTTTGCACCACATCCTACATGCAAAAAATCGCATGTGCTGTCCTTTTCTACTGCTCTAACAACCCAACCATTGCACTGTTTGAGCGGATTGATTTTTGTGGGGTAGGGTCATCCTGAACAGCTGCTGATAGACTTGCAATTCATCGGCAGTTCAAAGAATTTTCAGGTCGGTCAGTGCCGTTGCTGTTTGCACTTTTCTGGATGACAACATCATCAGGTAGACTCTGTCTTGAGGGTAGCAAGGGCATTTAGATAATTTGTCAGTCACAGGTCAGCCGTGGAATAATAGACACATAATCAATAGAACTAATCCCCAGACTGTTCGTATAATCGCTTAATGGCAAATTTTAAGTCTGGAGTCCATATTGGTCCATGGTAAATGCAAAGGATTTAATCTTACCATCTGTGCGGCAACCCCTGAAGGCATGGGGTGTATTAACTGTCTTATTCACAGGAAAGAATCACACATTGTGAAAAAAAAATGGTTGGTGAATGATTAAAAAGATGCTATTAAAATATAGTGCAGTTGACTAAATGCTAGTCTAATCTGGCTTGTGTCTGCTTTTCATGTTAGATATACAGTATTTGCAACACTCAAACATCTGGAACCAGCTTCAAAGCGACAAAACAAAGTCCAGCATCTCTACATTTACCGTATCTCTCCTGTTCTGTGGGCCTAGTAATCTCCCCTGTTTACATCCGTGTGTTTGTTTCAATTCTAACACATCTTGTTTTGCTATCTCAGCTGGCTGGCTGGCATGCCTCTCAAAGGGTACAAAGTCCCAGAGTTCAAGCACAGAACAAAGCACACGCACATACAACTATTGGGACACCAGAGCAACACGTAATCTTACATAAATGCAAGTGGAATGCCATACTGATACATGTCTAAGAACACTACATTCGAGAAATGAATACACACAGAATATGGCAGACTTTGATACACACAGGCTGCCACTTGGAAAGTGGTACTGTCATGCCTTCCCGGCCAATACTTGATACATCCTTGTATGAGCTTGACAAAGCAGGAAAGGGCACTCAGCAGCCTTTGAACGCTAGAACAGTTTGCACAAGAAAGCTCAGGTCACCAGTGAACTGGACTCATGCCCAAACCTGAAGGGTACTATGCCCCTTGATGTATGACTCAAACAACATTTCCAAGGAAATTGCTCTTTCTAATGCAAGGTGAAAGTAGTAAGTGGGGGAAAATTTTGTCGTATTAGGAGTGTAGAGCAAACTCCATTCCGGGTGATCATATAACAATCTACTATAATGTCATTGAGTTTCTAAAAACTGACATTTTATACAAATATCAGAAAGACTATTACCCCATTGTGGCTATTAAATCAATATATTGTTGATTCCTTAATAATGACAATGATTATGATACAACAACAACTACTACTACTACTACTACAACTACTGATAATAATAATAAAAGTCAACATTTGGCACCTGTGTTCATCGATCCCACTTGGTTTAGTGAAATGACAGATTTATTGTCAATAATGAACTTATATATTTAATACTGAAGGTGGTGGCACTTGGTTTAATGGAACAGTACTGATGATCGGCTCTTGTATTCACCGTCACACACCGATGTTTGATAGACAGGTCTGACGACTAATGGAGAGAATTAGTATGACATTACATTGTTGTTTCTCTATTTGTTTATATACTGCCAACAAACCACAAGAGAAACCTATGTACATTTGCATTATGCTAAGTAAAAAAAAAAAACTTTATTACATGAAGAATATATTCTGTCTAAAAAGTAGGGATGAAACGATAATGGCAATTTTGTGATAGCGCGATATTAAAACTGCCACAATATATTGTCGTCGACATGTCACAATATTAAAAGCAGTATATCTGTTAAAAAAATCTGGTTGATTTCCATTTGTGCAGTTCTAGCACCCTCTGGTGGCTAGTTTTTTTAGTGCCATTTAATTTTCATAAGCATGTTTTGGCCCTTCTATGTTTAAAATCTACACCAATGGTCAGATGAAGGGGAACGTAATATGCTTGTGAACAGTCAATATGTGTAGGAACTCAATGTGTGCTTACATTAGCAAGTAAGTGCCTCAATATATATATTGACAATCAGTGGGTACTTTAACTTTATATTTTTTATATATAATATTTATAATATTTTTCTTTGCTGTAATGTACAAAAGCACAATATTGTGGGGTTTTTTTTAGGAGGTCTTTTTTTTTGTTACAATATTGTGACTTTTTTTGTATAACCAACCTCTTCCACAATATCGTGATAATTATCGTATCGTGACCTTTATATCGTGATAACACCGTATCGAGATGTTTGGATATCATTACATCCCTACTAAAAAGTAGAAATTAATTACCAATGTGTTATCAAATTGTAAACTTTACAGTTGACTTTATCTTAACCACAACCAGTGATGACAGTATCGAGTTATTAACACGTTTCTTAATATTGGCTGCCATTCTGCGTAACTAGTAATCTAACGTGCTACATTAAATAAAGGCGGTAAAACACACCTTTTACGAAATCATCAGGTACACGATAACTGTACATTAAGGCACATATAAGTTATAAAGGGAAAAGATTTACGTTTTAAACCGTGAAGCATTAGGGAATGAGTTCTGTGTCACGTATGCGCCATGTCACGTTTTAGCACGTTAACATTGCACATGTACATACCAATGAAGGAAGTACAGACATTTGCGTTTCCAAGCTAGAAAGACAGTCAATCTGTTGAGTTTGTGACAACTAAAGATGAAAATATTATGGTTGATTGTGCACCATGCACTGTAGACAGGTGTATACTATATCACCAATTCATAATTTTCCCATTCGAGTAAGATTGTGTCATTGCATAATGTCAGAGCGGAGCATTTGAATGGGATCTCCTGTCTTCTTTATGTGGGAATTGCATAAGCGCGGAAGCGACGTACCTGGAAGGAGTATGACTGCGAGACACCATCATAGCAATGGGAATAATTGGCTGGCTTAACGTCTAGTTGTTGGCTTCTCACGCGACAGAAGAAAGGGACTTTGCAAACACTGCACGTTAGCAACAGATGAAAGGGAGTAGCCTAATTTGCAAACGTGGATGCTGGCGGACCTTAGAGAAAAACTAGCTTAGCATTAGCAAGGACAAAGCTCATTGTAACGTGGCTACCAAACCGTTGTGGAAGGGTATGCTCTTGCCAAATATCCTTGGTTCTGCCGTCGGGCCTTCTACTCGGCACGACATCCTGATGCTTAAAGTAAGTTATTTCAGTTTGGTTGATACGCTGCATCAATGGCCAGTGGCTTCGACAACCCTAACCCTAAGGCCCCGTCCACACGAAAGCCAGTTTCAATGTATCCCAATTTATCCTCACAAGTTTCTTACCGTTTAGGCCGTTCGTCCACACGATGGCGCGGTTTCGGAGCTTGAAACTAATCACGTTTGAAGCCGGGCTCCAGAGTGGAAAGATTTCAAAATGCGCCCCGTACGTGTCCGTCTGGACACCATATGCAAGATATTCCTCCAGTGATGATGTAATGGTCGCAGATTGATGACACATTGTCGTAGATTGATGATGTATGCGTGACTGAGTGCGAACTGTCAGTCTGTCAACAACAATGGCGAATAGCCGTGTCGTAGTCGTTTTGTACAGCCTCCTAAGCTTGCTTATGTTTTTGCAGCAAAATATTTAGCTTCTTTATTCCCAGGTTCAACAAGCGGTGTTGTACTTGAATCACCCGCCATTGTCACGCCTCCTGTGTCCATCTTTTGCATGTTGTTTAGATACATGCAAAGTCATGTTTGTTCTGTAGATTGCAATTAAGTTGGAAAAAAAGGGTTGGTCTTCTTCGCTGATTCTTCTTCTACGCTTCCCGTTAACTCCCTGAGGCTGCGCTGCAGCGCCACTCTAGATTTGGCATATACATTACAGTGTCTTCTTTTGGAGACACGCAAGTCTTGAAATGCTTCTGTGTGTACGAGATTTGTTTGAGGAACAAAGCCGGCTTTGCTTCCGTCTGGACGGGTCATGAGTATGTTTAAACTGGTTATCAGTAAAGTAACTAGAGCCTGGTTCACATGTCAGGAGAATTGGCCCGATTTTAGCCCAGAGTTTCCCCTCCCGACAAATGTTAGTATGCGCCAACATCCAAACGATAATCTTAACAAATAATCCTGCTGTGTGTTGACACCAGACTCGGCTCATACTGATATCAGCCCTCGGAAAGACATCTGACTTGAAATCGGGGATATAACATAACATGTTGGATTGTTTTTGGCCCAATTTCGCTCCGTGTGCGGATTGCCCAGAGGATAAACCACTGCGCAGCAGTTTGACGGTGACTTGCAGCCAATCAGAAAGCGAGCCGGCGAGGAAAACGGTGGGGAATCCAAAATCAAAACAGTCATGATGCAACAGAATGTCCGTGCTTGCGCTATAACACTCCTTTTTTAAATCTACACACATACTACGCGAACCTGTGCCACCAGCACTGAAGATAAGCGATGCCACCACCTCGCCACCCAGATCCCATTTATACTTCTCTAAATGATGCCTTTTCTTTTTACACCTTTTTTTCATTTTTGTTGACTCGGAAGTCACGTTTAATCTTGAGAGGTTTTGCTAGATTTCCCGTCACATTCATGAATAAACTTGGTTCGTGAGTGTTGTTGATTGTGCCGTGTGGCTGCACACCACACACTGTACGTTCAAAACTGTTACTTCGTGATTTTTTTTCTCATCACGTGTGGTCTCTCTCACAGTTTGGAAGTCGGCAGACAATTTTTAAATCTTGCTGTGTGAACCTGGCTTAAGTCACTTTTTCAAGGTAACAGTGACAACACTGCATTTAACTCTTTCACTGCCACTGACGTTTAAAGACGTCAAGTAAAAACCTACGCTTCACTGCCAATGACGTCAAAAGACGTCATCCAATGATTTTTTTATTTTTTTTTGAAACGGGTGCTGGGAAGGCTTGCGGAGCTCTCCTGAAAGTTTTAAGCAGGTTTTTTGAGCCTAATGACTATTTTTGGCCCCTAGAGGGCAGCGATGACTCTCTTTTGACAAGATCGGGTGGGCGTCAGTAGAGGCGGAGCTAGAGCGTTGAGCAGGAGATCAGAATGGAAAACAAAGGAAAAATGGCGGCCGGTCGCGAGGAGCTAACGCCAGAGCCGTTTTTTTCAAAGACCAAAAGCATCGCTAAAAAAGCACATTGTTGATGACATGATCATCATCGATGATGAAGATGAGGGTGGTGACTCCGTGGTTGGAAAGCATTGACGCGGCAGTAGAAGACGTTAGATGGAGCTAGATGGAGGAGGGAACGGGCAATGGCGAGCGTTTGCAAGCAGCTCTACACTTACAAGACGAAAGGCATCGACCAACGCTAAAATAGTACATTGATGACGACGGTGACGATCCTCGATGATGATGAAGGTGAATCCGAGCTTGACGGCGAAATTGGAACCGCTGACGCGGCGGCTATGACGGTGTCGTAACGCGGAACGCAACCGTGCACGCACAGGCGGACGTTCGATCGGACGACGGAGAGTGCCCCGAGTCCAATGCATATTCATCGGAGGAAGTGTGTACAGTCTGCTACTTGCTTTTTATTCCCCGGAAAAAAAGGCCGTCAAGAAAGTGTAACGTTTGCACGCAAAACGGACAAAGCGAAAGTGAAAGTAAAGTGTTGTGAGAGTCCTGGCGTCTCCTTGCATGCAGGCGAGCGTTACAAAAGGAAAACTGTATTTGAAACATCCACATAATTGTATGTGGTACCACAGTTGCACACATTTGTAAATAGTTTGCGAAATTGTTTTGTCAAATTGTTACACTGTTGAATGGAAATAAACGTATTTTGCAATCAAAAAACACTTTTTCATTGTTGGTGAAAGCGTTTTACAGAAAGCACTATTTAGGTGTTTGTGGCATCATTCATGGACAAAAAGAAGTGTACAATTCACTAGAGTGCATGAAATAACATCGTTTCACAAAAAGCTCTTTTTCTCCGTTTTTTGTTTCAAAAGAGAGAATTTCGGTGAAAGTAACCATTTTCTATTGTTGATTACTGAAGAACGGAATAAGGTAGAAACAAACTTTTTTTTTCTGATGAAAGCCGAGAGTCCAATCTTTCATTTGGTAGTATGTGTGTTTCCATAGTCCAAACACAACATTTTCTGTGGACCTTGAAAGATCACTCAAAATGCTTAAATCGGCTGGCAGTGGGGACAACCCGTTTCTGAAAACGTCTGGCAGTGAAAGAGTTAACTGATAACATGGCTTTGTATGTAGAAATTTCATTATGTACGGTATCTGCTGTAGATTTGCTGACAATCATCTAGGCAGCTGATCCAGTATGCCATGGATACTTTGGTTTATTTAGAAAAATTGAATAATGTAAAGTTATTGAAGTTTCACATCAGTACCTTCAGATGGTTGAATTGTCACTAAGGAGTTGGATTTGGTTCTTTCCCAGTCAAAGCTGGGGTTTGATGGGCCTATGATGCTCCACCCGAGTTGTGTCCGCTGTGCAAAAGCTTCATTTGTAGCACCAACAATGACTTCAAGAGGAGCCAGGGCTGACGGACAGTCATATCCAATCAAAAGACCCACATTACAGTCTTGAAATGGTGGTAATTTGTCAGCTAAGTGTGCCAGATGTGGCCATTGTAGTGCGGTCTGACTGGTAGGAATCTGACCCTTATTCATTGGAATGAAGTCACGAGCGTAGGCCTGCTTTATCTGAATGTGACTGTCCAAGTTTAGGCCTCTTACTTGTAAATCTTGAACATTCTTGCTTGCTATTATTGTGTCAGTAGCAGTCATAGTGCTCAGTTTAAGTTTAACTGACTGAATACCCACATTCAATTTGTCAAGCACATCTTCTAAGATGAATGTCGAGCTGCTCTGTGCATCTAATATTGCATAAGTAAGTACTTCCTTCTCTGGCTCCACAATTGACGAGACAAAAACTGGAACAATACTCGATGTAGCAGAAGAACGTTTTGCTGATGAGTGGAATAGAACCTTATGCACCCCGGGTCTTCTGTGGCCTTCTGTGGGAGTAAAGTCATTCTTTGCAATATTTGCAGGTCTTTTAATGGAGTTTGTATGTAGGATGGTTGGATGACGACGGTGACATGTGTTACAAACATGTCTTTGCTTACATTCCTTGATGAAGTGTCCCTTCTTTAAACATCCAAAACACAGATGATTGCCATGTATGAATGTTTTCTTACCCTCAAGAGTCTTTGCTGCAAATATGGGGCACCTAGCCATGTCATGACTTTCCTTTTTGCAAAAAAAGCAGAACAATGTCATTTTGTTGCTGGACACTATTTGGGAGATAGTAGTCTTTGGTTGTGTACTTGTTTTGGGACTCCTCTTCTGCTGTAGTGATCGATGATTGTCCAAGGATTTGTTTTTCATGATGGGTCGAGAGGGGACATGGCTGCAAAGAGTCTGTGCTTCTGTTTTCAGAAACTGTGTGAAACGTGTAAAATTAGGATATTCACCATGAGTTTCAAGTTCATCAACAACAATTTGACTCCACTTGTGGATGATCCATTCGGGCATTTTTTCAAGTAACTTACAGTTTTCCTCACAACTGTTCAAAAAGGTTAGTTCTTCACCATGTGCAACCGCTCCCTTGCAGCTTTTCAAGAAGTCTACAAATGCTTTGAGTGCCAGCGGATCATCATCTCTGATCTTGGGCCATCTCATCAGCTTATCTCTGAACGCTCTTTCTAGAAAAGAGGGGCAATCAGTTCTTTCTTGGAGTACTGTGAAAGCTCCATTGCGTGCTTTTTGTTTATCTGTGTGGAGGAAACCTTCTGCAGCTTGGTGTGCATCATCAGAAGGATAATCTTTCAGTGTAACTGTCTTCTTCGTTGTTGGTGGCTTTCTGTCAATAAATGACATGGAAGACAATTCCGAATCATTACATTTCAGGGGTTTACTACTGAAAGTTGGTGGCTGTGGAACTTGAGGAATATTCATGCTTATTGAACTTGCTCGAGTCTGACTTCCAGGCTCCCGAGCTGTTGAGATTTTAGGAGACAATGGTTGAGTAAGGAATGCTGATACAATTGAGTTTGTTGTAGTGTTACCTTTAGTTTCTTTATATGCAGCATTTCCCTGAATTTCAACCCCAAAACAGTTCAGATCTTTGCAACTGTTGCATGTCCTTGAAAGCGTTGGAGAATTCTTGGTTTCTTTTTTTGCTTGTAACTGTTGCAATTTAGTTCTCTCCTCTTCAAGTCTGAGCTTCATCTCAACCTCTTTATGCTTAATTTCTGACAGCAGTGTCGTCTCCCTTAGTTTCCATTCCTTCTGCTTCAATTCGGACAACAACATTGCCTCTTTAAGTTTCCATTCTACTTCTTTCTGATTCATTTCTGACAACAACATTGCTTCTCGAAGTTTAAAGTTGCTCTCCCATTTGTTGAGTTGTTCCTTGTGATTTTCTGCATCCATTCTTCTGCTGGAGGCGGTACCTAAATTTGAATGCTCATTAAATCTTGGAGACTTAGACATGGCCGGAGAACTTTTGCCTCCCTTTGCTGGGTATGACATTTTGTTTTTGTGGATCTATTGTAGTTTACAGTACAATTAGCATCTTAACCCAGAAGGCAATTGCAAAGACTGCCACCAGTTGGTATAGTCCAGTGGCAACTTCTCCAAAGACTTGTCCTGTCGCTTTAAGTGCAGAATTCATTCCAGAACTTGAGTTCAGTTTTAACTGTTGGGATAGTTTGGCATTAACGCACTGGTACTTGACTTTTAGCAACACTGCCGTTCCTTAAGAAAGTAAAACACAACATAAGAATAAAAAAAATAATGAATGTATCTTCACATTTCATAATTGAGTAATTCCCAAACAATAATATACTATGGCAGCTAGAGCAAAGCACACCATATTCTTAGAAGTGGGCACGTCAATGAATTTTGAACATCCGTCATTCGGAAATCGTCTGACTCACTTTCGTCATATTTGAAGACGAAGTGTAATCGTCAATGCGTCAATGTTAGTTTAACCAGGTTTTTGTCATCGCTAAATTACAGCTGCTAATTTAAGACAGACAGTATGGGTGCAGACCATCAATCATCTGTCCATCAATCATCAGTTCGTCAATGTTATTTTAACCACTCTTCTGTCATGCTAAGTTACATTTTGTCACCACTATTTTCCACTTCACATTTTTTGCTGTTAAAATTACTGAAGGATTGACAGATCTCTCTTCAATATTGACGGAATAGCCCACCTCTGCTCAAAGATGAATACAAATTACTGCAAGTGTTTTTAATAGCGGTCACATACCAAGTTGTGCTTATCTCTCACGAGTTCTTGCAGTATACCGTTCAGCAGAATCCCTTACAATTCATAAACATGTGCAATAACCCCCAAAAGTGCGGCTGCTCTATATTGTATGACATCACCTCACATCATCTTAGTATGTTTCCTCACATTGAAACAAGTTCATGTCACCTTAAAGGTTTATATTGCAATAAAGAATTGCATCAGCAGTATTTTCCGCAGCTAACTGGAGAAACTGTTGTCAGCCAAACATAATTTGTCATGTTTTAATTGGACTAACCTTCCATGTATGTACATTCTTAAGTCATGAATTCAATAGAAATTGGTGTCGTCACCATCACATTTCTTTATATCCTTCTGTATTTATATATCTCACTAACTAACTTTATATCTCACAACAGGATGTCAAAACAACATTTTTTGTGCAACTAAAGAGTACATTTCCAGAACATTTTAGTCCAAATCCATGTTGAATGACTTTACGGACATTTAACTGTGGAGCTTCTATTGTACTAACATATCAAGAGAAATTATAAATAAGAAAAGAAAAAAGAAGGCTAATTGGTTTAGAACTTAAATGTGGGATGTGAGTAAATGCTTGTGTGTGTAATCTGTATAAGGGTAGAAGTTTGTGAGAAACTTGCACTGTGTAACTGAGATCGTATTTCCAGACAGGCTTGGACCAGCTCTTGACTCAAATCACGTCTGGCCTCAGAGATGGGGTAGACCCAAGTGCATATCACTGGTTAACACTTTCTGCTGCAGTTCGATTTTCTGGTTCTCAGTGGGGGTAAACGGATGCGGAAAAGGAGGTAAAATACAGCCCGACAAGCACTTAAAAAATAATAATTCCGATTCTTTTGGCCATTGACACATTTCAACAGAAACTTTAATGCAGAAGTATAGTTCATTTCCACACTTCCTGCAAAAAAAAGAACTAGTGCAATGCTTCCGGTGAAACAGGAAATAAATTCATCAAATGTTTATCCAGAAAAAAGATGAATTACACAATGACACCACTAGTTTGTATCAGTTACTATAACGGCAATTGGTGGGAACATGACGACAGCAGTTAAATAAATAAATAAATAAAAAGGGTTATATTTCTATTTTTTTTTTTTAAATGCACAAATGGCATTGTTGTCAAAATGTTCTCTGTTTAAACAGACCTGCAAAAACGACTACAAACACGGCAATATAATGCAATGGCTCTCACCAACCTCTAGTCACTCCGAACAAAACTGTCTTTAAAATGACCTTCTCCGTTGTATGATATGTGAATGAGGACTTTGGCGAGTAACACAAGTGTGGGATGGAATGTAAAGCATTAAAAGTAAAGATTGCAAGACTTTAAGAGGGGTACAGAAAAGTGGGGCATAATTAATTTAAGGGCCAACAGAAAGGCGTATGAAATCACAGGCAGGCTTTTACAAAACATTTTTTAAAGACAAGATTGTCAAGCACATCTTCCAGTGGGGTTGTTCTTAAAGGATGTCGGATGGTGAGGAATTGATTCTGTGTAGCACCCACACCCTGGAGATCTGTCCTGCTTTTATTTTCAAAAAGGTGATGAAAACGCAAATTGTTTATTTTCACAATACTTGTTAGAAGAAAGCCATTACATTTGGCAAGAAGTTTCAAAGCATTTGAAAAGCAGTTCAAAGCATTTCAATAGAAAGTTACCTACTAATTCATGAAGTTTGTTTGTAGCAATTGTATTAATCTTTCAAATCACAATGAGTTTAAGTGATATTAAAAAATAAGAAAACAACTTTTAATTAAAATTATTCCTCTTGTCCATGCTGTGAGCTTGGATGGAGGGAAAGAAAGACCAACGAACCATCTCAGGTTCATGCTTGAAAACAAGAGGAGCACAACAGTAAACATCATTGCTGTTTTGACAGTGATGTTTGCCCAGATTAAAGACCATTTTTTTTGTGGTGTGACGTCATGAGAGGCCAGGACAGGAGGAGTGTACCAATGTTGAGCATTAAAACAAATCACTGTTTTTCTTTGGCGAGGCCAGTTGGCTCAAAAAACAAAACAAAAGATCATCATAAAGTGTCAACTCAGGCTAGCAAAACAAGAGTCCAAAATAATGTAGTTTTTGTTACTCAAAAGAAACAACTTTCCTCCATGTTGGGTGGGTTTCGGTGTTTGAGGCCCCGTCCACACGAAAGCCAGTTTCAATGTATCCTCACAAGTTTCTTACCGTTTAGGCCGTTCGTCCACACGATGGCGCGGTTTCAGAGCTTGAAACCGGGCTCCAGAGTGGAAAGATTTCAAAATGCGCCTTGTACGTGTGCGTCTGGACATCATATGCAGGATACTCCTCCAGTGATGATGTAATGGTCGCAGCTCGATGACGCATTTTCGCAGATTGATGACGTATGCGTGACTGCACGCTAACTGTCAGTCTGTCAACAACAATGGCGGATAGCCGTGTCATAGTCGTTTTTCGCAGCCTCCTTAGCTAGCTTATGCTTTTGCAGCAAAATATTTTGCCTCTTTATTCCCACGTTCAAAAGTGTGTACTTGAACCACCTGCCATTGTCACTTCTCCTGTGTTCACCTTTTTCATGTTGTTTTCGTACATGCAAAGCCATGTTTGTTTTGTAGATTGCAATAAAATTAGAAAAAACTGACTGAAAAAACTTTTTGTCTTCTTCGCTGATTCTTCTTCTACGCTTTCCGTTAACTCCTTGTGTCTGCGCTACAGCGCTACTCCAGACTTGGCATATATATTTTAACCGTTAAACGTCCTCAGTGTCTTCTTTTGGACACACGCAAGTGTTGAAATGCTTCTGTGTTTATGAGATTTGCTTCCATCTGGACGGGGCCTGAGTCCCTCCAGTCCTCCTCAGTCTTCCTCTACCTCTTTGTTCTCTCCTCATTCCATTCAGCCTCGCCTTCTTTAATCAAGGGTCTAAGTGGTATTTTAAAACTTCCACTTTGCCTTTTTTGTTTTGTTTTTGATACTGTATAAATGGCCTTTCTGCTGTTGGTCAGTTTCCATCGATTTCTCCTTTATGTGTGGTAAATGCCGTCTAAATTAGCAGTTTCACGCAAGGCTTGCAGTATTATTTAGCTATATTACCAACTTAGCATCTGCTGACGCACCCGGCACCACTGTTATTAATATTCATGCTGTAAAAAAGTCTTCTTTCTGCTGTTGTTCAGTTATTAAATTTAATTGAGTAATATCTATTAAATGGCAGCAGCACAAACAAACAAAACAGATTATTTCTCCAACATTTTGCATGTGGTAAGACGCTAGTTTCACGCCGATTTGCATCGGCTGGTTCAGCCACCGTATACAAAGTGCCCGATCACATCTTTGCCTTCATTTAATGACTATACAATTGAGCAACATCTACACGACTATTTGATACAGTAATTGATTCACCTGATATGCAGTGATCGCTACAAAAGGGATATCACAATGATGAGGATCCCAATTCCTCCGTCTTGTTCTTTGCCCTTTTGGTAGCCTGGAGAATGCTTGATCCTTCTTTTCCACATTTTCGTTGTGGCACCTGGTCCACAACAGCTGTCAATCATTGTAAAAGTGTCATGTCTGCCATTTACTCAAAGTAGTAGACGTGTTTTCTATCCTGCCAGAATGGTGGAGCTAACTCCCATTTTGGGACGTCTGACGTCAACATCCAGATCTCTATAAAAAGGAAATATGTTTAATATCAAATAATTGGAATACTGTAATTGTACCCGGCCTCTTGCCATTAGTCAAATGGTAAAGGCTCCAGTACACTAACAACCTGAGTGAAGAATGTATTCGTAGTAAAAAAAAAATAATTAAGATGGATTGGTGGGAAAATGATAATTCATTAAAAATGTCATCATTGAAATGCAGTCTTTGTTTCATTGCACAATTTGGAGACTAGTAAACTTAAGACTGTAAAGGTTTATTATATTTATCAATACAACATCAAGGCACCCAGTGAAAGTGAATGAAAGAAAAATGCAGCTGTTTCAGAAGTCTTTGCCGAGCTTTATTATTCAAACAACCTTTCAACATGTCATAAACAGCTATTTTTACTGACTATTTCTCTATCTGATCATCACGCTATACAAAGCTTCATAGCATGAGTGACCATCCCACACTTGTTGGGAAACTCAGCGTGCGTGGGCGGATATGACACACTTTCGGTTTAACTGTGCAATACTACCTGCAGGCCTTGTTCGCTCTTTTGTTTGATGTCTACTCCTTTATGGTTAAATGGCACCTACTTCAGTCAGAGCTGATAAAACTGGCCAAATACAACTACGCAACAATATAATATACACTCGTACAAAGGGTCCATTAAATCCCGACAGATTAGCTGCTGGTTAAGTTAAGTTAAGACGATAAAAACACATCACAGATGCAAGTACAAGCAGGATAATTTATACAGTATAAAAAATTGTTAAAAAAGAATATGTGAACCTGGTTGCTGCTAAGTAGACGTTAAATGCAACCTACAAAAAAGTTTGAATTCAAGTAGCAAGCCATTTTCATAATGTCAACCATCACAAGAAAATAGTTTTCCTTCACTGTAACATGCAATTATTATACAACAACATACCATGACATCCTGGCTGTACTGTGAGGGTGCAGATCAAACACATGAGCCTGCGGCTTATTAGATCCAATTCCATTTTCTTACCAACGCCTGGACTTACTTTCTGACATCTACCATACAGAGCCCTTATAGAGACCTCCCCATCACAGTCAGAAGATGAGGAACGAAATAACCTTACCCAAGACCATTTGACTTCCATTGCCGGGCACAGCTTGTGTGTTCCATTTGGCCACTGGTATTCTGAAAAGATGCACAGCTCCAGCACCAGAAGCCCACTCTCAAATACACATGATGTCATTGAGGTTCGATCATTACAGCCTGGAGATGATTCTGTGTTGCGCTGGGTGAGTTCCCATGCTTCTTCCTTTTGGAAGCTACAACAGGCATATACAGTATATGCTTACTGCTCATAATGAATCTGATTACAGAACATGAAATCTAAAAGTTTTAACCGATAAACTGTGAGGAAAGTTTCCCATCTCAATTTACAGCAACTATATTTTTTTGGGGGGGGGGGGGGGGCATTTTGGTAGACTCCTAGGTAGCGCACTGGCGCAGCCATGCAACTTTAACGGAACACTGCACACTTCTGACTTCTAAGGTAGGTTCAAAAAACAATACCTGAAATGTCAAGGGATTCTTAGAACATACTAGATCTATTAGGTCATTTTAAGTGGAGGTTTCACATCACTTTGCTGGTGACCGTTTATCAGGAGCTTTCAAGGACCAGCTCAAGGTAAGCTTATCCTCAGAGGGGGAAAATCAGGTCCACAAAATAAAAACCTTGCCACGTATTGGCTTTTGCCACAGGTGCCGCTACTCAATAGGAAGGTAACAAGCTTGTTTACCTGCTTGTGCGATTCTCCACCTCTGCTTATCCTCTACTGGTTGTAGCCTCAACAAGGCTCAGTGTAAAATCTGGTATATGCATCTTAGACTTTCTGAGGGTCAGGTGGTAGTTTAAGGCATATTTTAGGAGGCAAGCATTCTTGGATTCTACCGGCATGTGATCCTTTTTTCAGCTTTGTTTCGACAAAATAACAATCAGGTATTTTTTTTTATTATTATTATTGTTACTATTATTATTATTATTATTGTTATTGTTATTATTATTATACTTTAAAAAATGTCAAATTACAAAAACTAGGGCGCATATCGAAAACCCCCCCAGAGATATTTGGATTCTACATCTGAAACTGCCCTAGAAAATGTTGTTGGCTACTATGTTTTTTTTTATGCAGATGAGTGTTATTTGTGAAAACCTAGTGTGATTCACGACATTCCTCAACTGCCCCTGAGGTATTGCACCTCAGTTATGTGTTTAGCTTGTAAAAGTTAAAAAAAAATTGTTTTGTTTTTTCTACATTGTTTTTCTTGGAATCAGACTTTAACCTTGACTAATGCTGCATTTGAGGATGGTCGGAAGACAGACTTTTCCGAGTTCAAACCAGGAAGTGTGTACGGGAACGACCCCTTGTACTTTTTTGGGGGAAAAAATAGACACCAACTTCACCGACGGACTACAAGTGACGTCACTCTACAATGGCGACCGCTTTGGAAACACAGACCGTGAATAGTAAAACATAATTTATTTGAGTATAAAACTTATCTAGTTAGCTTTGTTTATTCATAATTCGACATAACTTCACGTAACAAAACGTACGTGACGATATGCTGCTGTCTCTCTGCATGAAATTATACAGTGAAATACTGAATTGTATGGAATGTTTATGAAATAAGATTAAAAACAATAAATTAAGCAAAATTGTGAGAAGGTAAGTTTGCTGGAGGTCAAAATGAGTTTTGAGGACCAAAATAAATAAAAAATGTATCACTATCTGCCATTTTGGTTGTTTACTTTTGCCCTGAACGTTTTCAGGTCGGAATTGGAAAAATATATGTTTGACTTCTGACCATCCTCGAATGCAGCATAAATGACTATTTTGTGAATAACTTTTCCACTCATACACTTTTCCAAAGAGAGGCTAAAATAATTAATGCTTTGGGTTCTTTCACTTTCATTTTACACTGATTTAATTGATGTTAAAGATTAAGTGCATTCATATATTCATTTACTGTATTTAGTCACTTATTATTAACCCATTGTGCTTGATTGTGTGTTCTTCCCACCGGTTATTGTAAATTTAGTGTGCCATGTGTCCATGCAGTTTTCCTGAAATATCTCAGCAACTGGAGTGAGTTTGTCACTTAGGATAAGGAGCCCAGGTAATTCCATCCAAACAGCCATTTGCTGTACCCGCATCCAACAGCAGAGGCTAATAACATGCATCAGTTCGTACCCGCGTCAGACGAGATAAAGGCGACCCAATAAAATGAGACAATCTGCTGCTTTGACACTACGAGGCGGCGAGCTCGCCATTTCACTGCTGGGCCAGGGGCAGGAATGTGCTCTTTGAACCAGCTTTATTTAACAGCGTAGCAGCATGCGCACAGCACGCCCCGAGTCCCAGAGTTGGCCGAGGGACCGCTTGTTTCTAGCGTGGGCACGTCAGACGCAGAGCCACCGGGTCAGGGAGCTGGCATTCTCACCCCTGGCACAAGTTGCTCCCCTTGGGGGCGGAGGAGCTGACACCAGGATCATGGGGAGCACCAGACAGACAGGGGCCTACCAAACAGCTTGTGACCATAACCAACAGTGGCAGAGAACAATGAATGCAATTATTTACAAGAGCACAGTCCAAGTCTCTTTTAGGCGCTCTCTATTACGCATGTTTACTCTCGCTCTCCTTTTGGGGAGCAGCAAGGAGGGGCTGTGACCCGGTCTGTACAGTTCTCAGCAGGATTTTTCATGGTGCCCAGGGCTACCCTGCTATTCATGCTCTACTGCCGCCGTCAGTGTCCAGCTGCAGCCTTTTTCCTACCAAGCGCACATTTTGACAAAAGGTCAAGGGAGACACATCAAACCATGTTGAACTGTTCAGATGTATAAAACGGAGGGAAATGAATGGGGTTTTCCATTGGGGCGGTGCTGGCGGTTGAAATAATCACATTAGGGAATATTTACTTTTATTCATTCATCACAGGAAAGAACGCTATTTTCTATTGATTACTACAGACACATATACAGTGTATGGAGCATTTACAGTACAAATCCAAATATTATTGGCAAGATCATAATTTAACATGACCTGCACTGCAATTGCTGATTCCAAGAGTTTACCTAAGCTGAATATAATTAATATTTTTGACCTCAAAAATACACAATGATTATGAGTATTCCTGTAAAAACACTATCATGTCAAAGCCCAAACTAATAAAAATAGAAAAAAGAAAAATTTATCAATTTGCCATTGTGTGATTGCACCATATACAGGGATCAGCATACTAATTGACAAGTGTAATAACTGTAGCGCTGCCTCTATAAGTGATCATGTTTTAACAGTCTTCACTTTTCCATACTCTGGACTCAAACTGCCTCGGGCTGCCGTACTGTGAACGGGCTTCGCAGTGGAACAGGCTGTGTGAACGGCTCCCTATCTTCATTAGAGATGCTTGCTTTCCAGTAGGCTTAAATAATGGGGTCTGAAGTGTACCATAATTCTTGATCCATGGGGTGTTTTAAAAATATAAAAAAACACTTATGTCCCACAACCCCCCCCCAATGTTTACGTTTTTGGGATGTCTGCATTCAGTTTCTTCCCAAGAACATAACAATGTAAAAAAAAAAAAAAGACAAAAACAGACATAAGTGTTGTTCACATGGAATAATAATAATAATGCATCAGACTCACACATTCACATTCTGGTGGTGGTAAGCTACTTAACTCTTTTACTGCCAAAAACGTTAAATGGCGTTTAGTAAAAACCTACGGAGGAGCGCCAAAGACGTTAAAAGACGTTCACCAAGTTTTTTTTTGGGAGGGGGGGGGGTGGAGGAAAGCCTTGGCTGTGCTGAAAGTATCAAGCAGATCTATTTAGTATAATGCCTATTTTTGGCCCCTAGATGGCAGCGATGACCCTCTTTGGACAAGATTGGGTAGGCGTCAGTAGAAGACGTGAGGCGGAGCTAGAGTGTTGAGGGGACAATGGCTGAGGAAGCCATAATGGCGACCGGTTGCAAGCAGCTCACGCTTGAGCATTTTTTTCAAAGAGGAAAAGCATCGACCAATGCTAAAGAGCACATTGATGACGACGATGATGATGATGGTGACTCCGAGGTTGACGCCGAAGTTGGAAGCGTTGACGCGGCGGCTATGATCACGTCATAAAGCCTCACCGGCTAGCGATGCTAACGCCGGAAAACGCGGAGCACAACCGAGCACGCTCAGGCGGACGTTCAATCGGACGACGAAGAGTGCCCCGAGTCCAATGCATATTCATCGGAGGAGTGGGTATAGTCTGATCACGGAGAAAACACTGGTTATGGACTACGATGCCACCATGAATGGAGCGGATAAGATGGATCAACCACCCGGTAAAGGAACTGAAGGACATGAGGAAGCCAGACGTAACACCACTGTAACGTCACCGTATCATGATCCTGAGAGTAGACTTGATGGCAACATGGCCAAGCACACACTGTGGTATATACTTGCTATTCCCCGGGAAAAAAAGCCAGCAAAAAAGTGTAGCGTCTGCAATCGCAGTGAAATTAATCTGTTGTGCAAATCCTGCTGCGTCTCCTTGCACGCAGGGGAGTGTTACAAAAAGAAAAACTGTATTTGAAACATCCACACAATTGTAAATAGTATCACGGTTGCACACATTTGTAAATAGTTTGCCAAATTGTTTTGCCAAATTGTTACACTGTTGAATGTAAATAAACGTATCTTGCTATCAAAAAACACTTTTTCATTGTTGGTGGTAGTGTTTTACAGAAGTAAAGCACTGTTTAGGTGTTTGTGGCATCATTCATGGAGAAAAAAAAAGGTCTCAAATTCACTAGAGTGCATGAAATAATATCGTTTCACAAAAAGCTTGATTTCTCCATTTTTTGTTTCAAAACAGCATAATGGTGAAACTAACCATTTTCTATTGTTGATTACTGAAAAACGGAATAAGGTAGAAACAAACTTTTTCTGATGAAAGATGAGAGTCCAATCTTTCATTTGGTAGTATGTGTGTTTCCATAGTCCAAACACAAAATTTTCTGCGGACCTTGAAAGATCAGTCAAAATGCTTAAATCGGCTGGCACTGACGGCATCCCTTTTCTGAAAACGTCTGGCAGTCAAAGAGTTAAGTAGCCACGGCCGCCCTGGAGCAGGCTGATAGTTTGCGCCTACGGCCCCTCCAACCACCACCAACCATTCGCACCTTTCAGACACCAGTGTGAGTGGCACTGGAGGCAATGTATGTTAAGCGTCTTGCCCAAAGACATAACAAAACATGACTTGGGGAGAGCGCGGCTCCAACAGCCAACCTTCCGGTTACGGGACAACCAGCTCTACCTCCTGAGCCATAGCATCTACGACATTGCAGCAACATAGCAGCGATGATATGCCAAAGACATGTTATTAAAGTTTACCTGTGGTGCTCAGAAGGATAAATATATATGTCTTAGCAATAAAAACTGCATCCACATGCATTTTGTTACACTGGTTGTATTGAAGCAGTGGTGTCCAAATTCGGTCCTTGAGGGCCGGAGTCCTGCAGGTTTTGGATGTTTCTCTTCTCAAACACACCTGAAGCTCATCAGCAAGCTCTGCATAAACTTGATAACAATCCTGTTCATTGGAACAGGTGCGATGGAACAAAACCTGTAGGATTATAACCCCTAAGGACCAAGTTTAGACACCACTGTACTACAGCAAGCGTGTAATAGCCCTAGGAAAGTATTTGTCGAGACGCCATGACAGCTACTGTTCTCAGCCATATTCACCGCTGAGGAGCGAAGCCACGTTGAATGCCGTCCTGGCTCAACCGACTCCCCTGATTAAACACGGCATTTTTTGACGAATCCGAGTCATTCTCTCAACTCTCCAGAGTCGATACTCACGGCAAGTCTGTCAATCCGTCACTGACGACGCTCGTTTTCTGACAGATGAGACGCGTTGAGGTGCTATAAGTAATCTCCCGCCGTATGCAAACCAGAAGCCTATCTGTCGGGGAAGGTTATCTCCTTTCCAAATAAATAAATTTGAATAAATAAATACCCAAGTCTAGATGACTGACTTACATCCCAACATGGCAACGAGCATTAATAATCATATGGTCATATCGCTTGCATTGGTTTTCTCCAGGTTGCCATTACATTCCAACATGCATGCTAGATTAATTGAAGACTGTCCATATGTGTCAATGTGGGTGTGAATGTTTGTCTATTTGTGCCCTGCAATTTGCTAGTGACCAGACAAGGGTAGACAGGTTCCGGCTCATCTCTAACCCCAATAAAGACAAATGGGATAGAAAATGGATGGATTATTGACATTTTTATATATTATGATATAATTTTGATCCAACTCCAATAGTATTACTTAGCAAAGTGGTAGTAAACATATAAGTTTGAAATTAGTTTTCCTTAAATCTGCAGTTATCTAGGTCTCTCGTGGTCATTTTACGATCAGGAAGTAGAAATTAGATGAATAGAATTTTTGTCATTAATTTCAGGCAATTTTAACGAAAAATGTGATATTGGGATACAGTATATACTGTAGGTGTTTCTATAAAATTATATGTCAATGGTTTTTTTTGCATCAAAAGTACTAGTGGTATCGACACTTGGTATCAGTATTGTTGACTACCGGTACTCAAGAGTTGAGTACCCATAGAGATATCGGTCTAAAAACAAAGTGGTATCCAAAATCCCACTTAGACATGCTACTTTAAGCATTGCCTGCACACCTAATCAATAATATTTTGTTACAAACACGGACTAAATCTGATGTTGATCAGCTCCCTGTGTTCGACCGTAGAGGTTGTCTTTCACATGTGTTTACACAGGAACAAAATTGAAGAAGTCGTACAGTGAGTTGAATGTTTTTTTTCCCCTGAGGCTTGCTGCCACTTCCTGGGTGCCCAGATGACAGTCGAGTGTGGCAGAGGGTCCTTCCATAAACAACAAACAACAGTTATCTTGTTTGCCACCGTCTGTGTCAAGTGACACACAAAGCCAATCCCAGCATCTGAGAGGCGTCTGCTCTTCTTTCTGCATTTAGCCTTGTCTCTTTCAACGGCTTACAAAAGTGTGGATGTGTGTGCACGCCCTCGGGTGTGGGTCTGTATTCACAGCACAGCACAGTGCTTCTCTGTATTGTATTCTTCGGCTGGCGAGAAGAAAAAAGACAGAAACGGGAGCGCGGGGCAAATGAGAAGGGGCTGCCAGTTCACTGGAGAACTGTAGGGAGTACCCTAGATCGCAGCTGCCCCGGACTGGCTGACAGCTTCAGGCTGGTGCCAACCATCCTCAGGCCTCAAGGAGATGGGTCAGACGAAGTGGGAGGAGAGGGATGTAAAAATAATGGAAATAAATGTCTATCAGACTCTATAAGCAATGTCATTAGATGAGAATGACATCAATATTGTTCAATAGAAGACACAACAGATGCATTTTCCTGATACAAACCAAGTATCAGGGTTCATATTTTCAAAAGCACTGGAACATAAACCAGTCAACTTCCTGAGTAGCAACAAAATGCTTAGCCACTATCGGTTGGTTGAATGCGTCTTTCTTCGTGGGGGCTGGCAACATAGTGGAAAACAATATTTATCTGGGACTGTTTAATACATTATTTGTGTAGGACGCAAGTTAATTTTGCAAATAATTACAGCTTTTGTTGCATTGATAGCCAAGATAAGCTAGAGTTACAAACCATTAACTTGCGGTGCTTATTCTGGTAAGCACTATCAGTGTGTTACAATACACAATGCGCCGTAAGCTCTACCTCCACGATACAATCACAGAATGCAATCAATATACACTTTGAAATTGTGGATTTATTTTTGTAACATTGATTTGATCTCAAATTTAAGATCAGATACTCATCAATTTACAAGTTCTCACGCTCGATTAAAATTTAGGCAAGAGAAATACTCTAGAGCAGCGGGCTAAGGAGCATATACAAAGCCATACTGTAAGCAGTACTAATTGCCTGTGGAAATCCCCTCTGTGGTCTGGACACCATTGCCCTGAAAGCTGACCCAGGAATCAGCCTGGGGGTACAAAATCTGGGCACCTTACACACAGCTAACTTTACTAATTGGTCCACAGAGACGGCACTTCCTCTATGCCACATCCCAGTCGTGATTTAGGTCTGCATTTTCCTGTCTGACTTTTCTGACAGAATGAACAGACGCGTATATGATGGTTACAATGTCTTGTTGCAACGTTAAATTTGGTCATACTGGGTTCACACCCACGGACATGCAACAGGAAGTGAATTTCACAGTGAGAGGACATTATATTTGTTGGAAGTTCAAGAATGGAAGATTTAGAGGATGATGTTGCTTCCCTCCTAAAGCTGCTGGCCCGGCGACCTGATCTGAAGAATGTTGCCAAATGACTGTTGCTATCCGTCTTCGTTTGATGCCACACTCTTCCCCCATGACGTTACCTGTGCTGCAGAACGCTTGTTGAGGACTAAGCTGCTAGTTCAGCCTGATTCAATCATGTCTCCTGACCCCCAAATCATCTTCACTGTCTCCTACCTACATGAACGGATCTTGAGATCTGATGTAAATGTCTAGTTGTGCTACATGTGTGAGGTTTTTAATCAAAGCTCTTATTATGCTCCTATTTGGGAGCATGGCTTGAGCTTTGTCTTTTTTTCATTCTGCCTCCCTAGTGTTTTTTTCTCTCTCATCTAAGATATCAAGGCCCTGGAAAGCGAGTACTGACAAACCTTTCTGACCTGTCTCCCTCTATTGGTCATTGCTTTCTATGTTTCTTGGATGGGTGGTGCCTGTTAAGTTAATTGTGTTGCTCTGTACTTTGTGCACATGCAATTCGAATTTACTGCATACATTTGTCTGATATTTAAACGGGCAATACATAACATTTTAGTAGTCTATTTCTTCAAATAACATCCAAAAGCTTGCGTGGTTGGATAAGCTTGGTGTTAAATAACTTCCCATCAAATATCCCATCAAACATCTTTGCAATGACGTATCTCAGACATCTCAATATCCTTGGGGCTCAAACATCCAAATATTTCCTGAATGCATATATCATTCTGACACACCTGAAGCAAGCTAATGACATCAGGGGTCCATTTCACAAAGCATGTTCAACAAACACAGAGACTAACCCTGAACGAGTTGATATTCCCTGAGATAATAAACTTTGCGTTTTCGGTTCCAGGACAGCTGATTTGAGGTAGTTATATCAATGCAGAGTAGTTTCACCTGGCGTTGCCACCACACTAAAAAGTCCACATCAATGGAGCCCTGATTCGTCGAGTCACCATGGCAACAGGGAATGGCAGACTGTGCGTTTTTTTTTTTTTTACCCCTTTCAACTGAAAATCTTAATGCAATCCTATGGCGAATTTTAACATGCCTTTAGAAAAAAAGTGCAACACCGCAGCGGCTCCCCATAGAGGAAGGCGGCGTGGGAGAACGTTGCTGCTCGGGTGTCGGGTCAATGCATACATTTAAACGTAGTCCTTTGCAATCACAATAATATTACAGGTGCAGCCTGTTGAATGGTAACTCATTAATTCATTTCATTTTGGTTCAATCCTGCGGGGGAGAAGCTCACCTGACTTAAGATGAAATACTGTATAAAAGCATTATTCAAACGGTAATAAGAAAAAAGTGCAACACACAATACAGTATATGCTGTGATGTGAGCGCATGTCTACAGCTGGTAATGCTGCAAATGTAAGGAAGGATTAAGTTGTGTATGATGTAGATGATGGACTGTGATGTGGAACGGTACCGCTCAAAAAAATAACTGTCCGGAAATACCTACATATCCATGCACAGTCTGATAAGAATCTCATGACGAATATTTAATTCCCTGCGCAATAATGCAGCACCTTCATCAATAAGGTCACTGTCAAAAGGAAATGCCATGTTTGTGACAAAAGTGGACTTAACGCTATAGACTATATAGCTATATGCGTATTTACGCAGAAACTCGCCACAGCGGACTTTATGAATGAGGAAATGAAATGTCGTGATGTGGCTGAAAGGAGGCGGGGACAGAGAAAACCTCGAGATTCATTGTGAAAAACCTGCAACTGACCAGGTTTGATTCATGGAACATGTTATTACGGTAACTGACCGAGAGCTTAAATGACCTCTTTTTATGAAACAGGCTGGTTACCTCTTTTTCTCTGGTTTCAATTACCTCCCTTTCTGAAATGGAAGACGCAGTTTCCCACATTTCAGGGTTTCTTGACCCAGAGTTCTCACTAAACCACCTTTGTAAAATAGACCCCAGGACCCAAGAACATTTAGGTTGGTGTGAAGCCTCCACACTCATAAAATCAACAATTATTGAAACGTGACTTACATTTGAAATCTGCTCAGATCAGTTATTTGCAGGTCGGTTTTGTTTATCATGTCTTTCACGTGATGTTGGAGACCGATTTTCAAGAATGAGACAGACATCCTGGTCTCTGGTCCATTGTGTGATGGCTTCTGAGAGTGGTTTGTATCAACGTCTGGGTAGCCATCTGTAATCAAGCATTAAAACAAATCGTAAAAACAGGAGCTGTAGTGTCTACCATTTAAGCTTCTCTTGTCCCCACAGTACTGTGGGCACCTGATGTCTAGTGAATGAGTGCTCTCTGTGCCAAAAGCACCCAGACTAGCCCCCTCTGTCACTGGCAATAAGACAGCCAAGCTGACAATTATTATCTACCTCACTGCCCTTGCTAACAAGCTGACAGGATAGCTAGCATCTGTCTGGCTGGTAAATACAAATTCTGTACATAATCCAACAATGGCAAAATAAATAAATAAATAAATAGGAGAAGAAGACTTAGGTATTTTTTAATTATTTTTTTAAGTCTGACATAGACATTTCAATGTTACATAGATCACGGGCGAAAAATAAAAAGTGCAACAATTAGTATACATAAAAATGTGGAGAATGATATATATTCAAAATAATGAATGGCTTTATCGTCATACATACTATTTTATTTGGGAGTTTATAATTTATACTGTATGGCACCACAATACTATAGGGCTTATATATTAAGGCAGACCGGATGTTCCTCAAACTGCCTCAAATATGTTTTGTAAGCAGAGTACAAATACCATTGTCACCTCCCCATTGTTTTTAAGAAGCCCTTGCAGAGGATTGGGCACCAACAGACAATAGAACAATAAAAAGATGATAATAGCTCAGCCAGTGACCCAGATGGACCTCTTCAGACAGACACCATCCTTGTCAGACTGAAACTGGAGTCTGACAAATCCATTTAGATAAATATGACTGGAATTGAACAATCAAAGAGGAAGGAAGTATTTAAGAAACATCATTATGGCTCAGGGATATTGCAAACTAATGATTTGGTGTGGAGTAGTGATACGGACCACTGCGTATCACAATCCGTACTGTGTACTGATCTTCAAACGTGTTTATTAAAGGACATAGTATGCTGTTTCTTGCTGAAATATCCCAGTTGCTTTTCCAACCCAATGGCAGTTGACACTGACAAACTATGAGTTTTACTCAGGAATTGGCTCATTCTCTTGACAGTTTAAGTGGAAGTGATTAACATTTAGGAGTTAAAAATAAATGTAACATCTGTGCGTCTTACATAACTGTCTGAATGCATTTGACATATTTTTCAAACACATTTTAATTAGTCCGTTTAGAGGTTTGGGACTGTGGTATCAAGTGGGTAATCCAGTCCTGACCTATATTCATCTTGGTGAGAAGCAGGAAGAGGGATGTTCAAAGGCACTGTGTCTCCCAAATATGCAACATTCATAGATTTAAAGGGAATGAAATTGAGGCCAGGTCAATGAGTGGCAAGATGGCTTTGGTGGCCACTTATACTATATCCAACCATCCATATGTGTATATAAACATACTGAATTTGGTCACACAAACAGTTATGTTCCGGGATAGATTATGGTTCACATCCGGTCATGGTTCACATAAATCTATATTTGGGAGGGGGTGAATGACTGGGGGATTATACTTGTTATTCATATGAGAGAGTCAATAAAAAAAATCTGCTGCACAATGTGTTGACCTTGACCGAAGATTGATGCATTGATTGTTCGTGAAGCCTCTAAGGCTGGATTTATTTATTTCAAGGTTGAAGTCACCCAATTTGGATTTTATCCTCCCATGTGACACAGTTCAGAACTGTTTCATGGCTGTTAGAGCAGAAAATATATTCGGTAGCCTCTTATTGGAATCATGCTTTGATCATATATAGATCAATTATGCATTAAAAGTGATTTCTGGTATTCAGTGCATATATTCACATTCATATTTGAGCATTTAGCGTTACTGACTGGAGACCAGTCCAGGAAGTGCACGACCCATCGCAGTCTCAAGACGATAGACAGTGTTGCATGAATGGATTAATAGCAGCCTCTCATGCTTGAATAGGTGTTGGGAATTTGGTTTCTTGACAAAAAAAGTTTGAAAACTTTAGATGATGTCATTCATATCTTCTTCTTCTTCACTCATGCTGTTTTGATGCTTTTCTGAATGTCAACTTATTCAATCAACACCAAATGTAAATTTTAAACTTGCCAGAAAAACAAAACAAATCAAATCAGCAAGCAAACTATACTTTCAGTTCATTAAGATGCAACACCATTGATAACCCCTCTTGTAGTCATTAACACAGCCGAGACATCAAAGCTTGGACGGGTGCCGCATTCCCAAAGTCAAAATGACTTTTTCTCTCATCTTGGATGAGATCCTAGATGTTCTTCACATCCATGTCAATGAGATAGTCAGGCTCATTCAGACAAACTAGTTCCTTCCTGGCTCGGCTCTGCTTGCTTGTTCTCACAAGATCCAACACATTCATAACCACTCTTGCCTGTCCAACAAGAGGATCAAGAGCAGCACATTTGAAACAAGCGGATTCAGAAGGCGCTGCCAAATTCCGGGATTGTCTTGATTGCAGAGCATCTCGAATTGGCAGATGACACTATTGTGAGCGTAATGCAGGAATGGGCAACTATCATGATTGCAATCATTGATGCTTTATACAGTACATACCCGCCGGTGATGAGCTTTTTGTCTTTAAAAAAAAAAGAAAAGTAAAATACTATGTTAGAAGTAATCCATAATTATGAGTCAAAATATATTATGCCATGTAATTGGCTAGCCATGAGTCCGAGTGTTCCTCGCTTTTCAGTCATTAACATCTTTGGTATCTCTTGGCCATGAAGACTCAAATCACAACTTAAACTGGTTAATTTTTGTGCAGAAAATTCTTTGTGAAACTGTAAAAGCAATGCCACAATTAATGCATTGAGATGCTCACAACAAAAACTTCTCGGCAAGTGGCTGTGGTAACTGTATGGAGACGCATTTTTAATTCAAGCGGACAAAGGGTAGTTGCCTTTTCTACTACTGTATTTAGTAGTAGAGAGGGTTGATCCAAATAGAAAAAGTGCTTCTGTATAAATTGTCCTGCACAGTGTAGGGATATTAAAGTATATGTGTGTTCAAATAAAAGTTTCAAAAGTCAACCTCCTTGACTCCACACAATATGGGGGTGAGTGTGGAATGTTTGAGGTACACAGCAAAGGGATTCATAACCCTTGTAAAACCCGAATATTTTTTTGTAAGGCCATGTAAACATGCGCAACAACCTGAATATGCTCTTATTCGGGTTTTAAAAAACCCATATAAGACCCCTGGGTTGCCACTTTCAAAACCAGCATTCATAATACCTTGATTGAAGGGCACGTTGTTTTTTTTGCTGTGCGCATGCTCTCTATTTTCTTCTTTGTCTTTTTTTTTCTTCTTTGCTTATTTTAATTTGCAAGGAATCTTGGTCTTTGTAGTAACGACTTGTACGCACAGCTCCGTCCTACTCTCTAAAAGAGCCTTGCTTGGATACATTGATCTCTCCGCTGCATTTTCACATTATTTTCTGGTCTCTACGGCGAAAACGCCACAGTTTGTGTCTATTTATACAAGTATCTAAGTCCGTGCTTCTGACATGTAACCCACAGGAAATACTCTGGTGTAAATAAGTGGTGTAAACAAACATGACACTCGCAGTAAAGAGCCACACATCTGGAGCAAGGAGGAAACCGACTACTTTATTTAGCGCGGTGAGTGACGTAAATATAATGTCTTTTATTGAACGTATAGTAAGTTAAATGCGGAAATTATGTTATTTACGTAATTTCGTTGTTTGTGCATCGCGGTCCGAACGGGATATTCGAATCGAGCACAAATTACATGTAAATGAGATTAACTCGTAATGCATGTAAACTTGTTACCTTGATTGTTTCAGAAACCGAAATTCTGACCTTAACCCGAATTTTGACTGCATGCATACGTAGTCATTGAAAAATACTTAAGAAAAACTGATGTATCTTGCAAATCTCACTGAATAATAAAGAACAATAGTGACTAAAGTACTTGTGGTTAATTCTCTGTCTTGCTTTATTTCAAACTCTTCACACACTCTCATTATATGCCACTCTCATCTCTTCTTTTCTTCTGCTTGATGACCCCTAGCATCATCTTGAATATTCATAACTTATCTCTGATGAGCATGCTAAATGGGTGTCAAAATGATTTGGCCACATGACAGAACTGGGTTGTCTTTGATAAGCACCAACTTGAGCCCGGAAAAATAGGACAAGACGGACGGCGAGAAAAGAGACGTTGACCTCACAGGGTTTGTTGGGTACATAGTTCAACCAATAAGAGATCTGGAGGAAAACCGTTGGAGGTAGGACTGGGCAGCAATAGAGAGGTCAGTAGGGGGGTAGACCCCTGCAGTGGTCCCAGGGGTGAAAGTCATTGTCACAAGGCTTTAATGGGTCGCAAAATTCCTAAACTGACCAAAACCTGTGAACGATTGAGAAACGAAAGACATTTGTGATTTAAATAGGATCTTTGGGGGTTCCACCAATCCATGAGGTATGCAGTTGGGAAAACTTCTCAGAAGAAACAAACACTCTCCCATAGCCTCAAGGACAAGTTAAGCAGGGCCTCCTGTCCACTGCACACATTTTTCCCACATCACATCTTCATTATATTATATCACAAAACATTGGGATTTTCCTTATTTTGCCTTGAACAAAGACAGAAGGATACACATGTTCTGGTCTAGACCGTAAACATCAGTCACACACACAAAAAAGCTACATTTTATGAAGCTCACTTAGGGCCCAGCATGCAAATGCAGGAGGTAATAATTTCCAATCTTTGTTTATTTATCATTCCATTTGTATTTGCTTGGCATAAGGCACAGAAGCCATGTCCAAGCTTGACAATAGCAATAATGCAAACCAGTTAATTCTTTGGAGTTGTTTTTTTTTCCGGGTGGCATGTTGATCCAACGCGAAACTAGCTTTTTATTAGTATACAGAGAGTCCTCGAGTTACGGCCGCGTTCCATTCCTACACTGGCGATGTAACCCGAATTTCGACTTAAGTCGAATTTCACCATTAAAGTCGATATTTACATCAAAATACTTTGTACAGTAATTTAAAAAAAACTGATTTGCAAGACCAATATTTCGTGTTTCCGCACGGACATTCATTGCTGACGGACGGCAGAGCGGAGATAATTTCAACTTAAACACGGAAATGTGACGCGCCTGATGGCGAGCTAACCTGCTCGATTGACGTCCATTGCTGGAGGTAACAACACAACTTTAAATAACTTTAAAATGGCGTGATTACTGTAGGAAATTAACGAAAAAGAAGGTCCTACGGACGAGGCACGGGTGCTTTAAAGTCGAAACGATGTAGGTCGCGTACGGCGTAACTCGAGGACTCCCTGTACTGCACTGCTACAAATATCCATGCCGAAAAAGGAAAATAAAACAAAAAAAAAAAAAACTAAACTCGTTGGTTTTAAAGTCACAAGCAACATAACTTGTATGAAAAAGTTACCAGACCAAACAACCTGTGCATTAATATTCAATCACTGTTTAGTCTGGTTAGCTTACTTTAAATTTGCATTCTTATCCACTATAGAGATATTAAGTTTTCAATTTGCGGTCAGCTTATGTGCTCTATTAACACAGTTGTGCTTGAAAGTTTACATACCCTTGAGGTCAGGGCTGGACTGGCACCAAAAAATTGGCCCTGGCATTTTCACAGCCTGACTCTTGCCTAAAGTGTAGTTCTGCCTTGGGGTAAAATGTAGGAAGATAATAATTAAAAAGCACTGCATGGGCCCCAAAAAAGGCCAGCCCACCGGGCATCTGCCCTGTATGCTAGATGGCCAGTCCAGCCCTGCTTGAGGTATATAAAACTTAGGAGCAGAACTATAAATGTACAAAAGCTAAATGTCATTTAATTACCCCAAAAATTGTGTTATTAATCATCACCAAAATCCACCTGCACATCTCTACTCATGTCAACTTGAACCTCTGAAAATATCGAAACAATTTTGGATTTTATAGGCATTAAGCCCTTTTCTCACCATACAGTGCACTCATAGGGCATGTAAACTTTCAAACACAAATAATTTGTAGACCAGATACCCTTTAAGGGGTTCTGGTTTCCGTATTCTTGACTAATCAGACTTCAACAACCTTTGCAACGAGGAGTGACGTGCAATCCCATGTCACAATCCGCCTGAGCCACAACTCTATTCTCATGTCTCAAATTGATCATCTGACAGTAAACTATAACTGTCAAACGGATTTAAAGTTTTGATCTATAGTTTACTGTGGATGTCTTTTTGTTACATAGCCTTACAGCAACTTTTGTCAGTTTTTCTCAAATCGCTCTTGTGCAACAGGTTGCAGTCGAGTCTGAGTTTATGTGCTGAGTTGTGTTATGTTATCCACATTTGCCACATAGCTCCCATGGGAAGTTTTGATCAGTGGCACTATAGGTATTGATTCCTTTGTCAGCGCTGCAAAGTTATTTGGCCTCACAGTCTGGACACACATAGACCAAGCACTGGTCTGCAAGGAAGACAAAGACCACCAAGCATTTGCTGTCCATCCTCTTTTACAATCCGCTACTGGCATTTAGCATAAATACAACACATGCGCAAGGACACTCATACTTGACAGAAACCTCAGAGGAAATCCCAAACCTGCTGGCTAATCTTCACTAAATCTGCCCTCCCATTTGGCTTTATCTGCCTTTGTTATCAGCGTCGGTTCTGTAGAATGGTAGGGGGTCACAAGGGTAAGACTTCTTTTCCAGCATTTGCTTGCATAGAGGGGGCAGGAGAGAAGAGTTGTGCAGGCAAGGGCCCTCCCTTTGCTCAACTCTTCAACCCAGCACACTGCAGCCCCCAACTCTGATATTTTTGGAAGTCTTTTTTCTTTATCCTGCCTTTTCTTCCATTTTCCCTTCCTCTAAAACACAAATAAATGTGTGATGGATGACTGAGCAGAGGCAACACCTCCCCCATCAATCTAGATTCACTGGTTTTAGGGAAGGAGGTGGGAGCAAGTCTCTTTGCAGGCCTCCACAAGACCCAACAGCATGCCCCCCATGTCTCTCACACACAGCTACTGAATACACACTGACATGGCCTGATTATCAGCAGTGCATTGTTTGATTCTAGCAATCTAAGATGCAACTTACAGCACACAGTCTACTGTAGCCTGTCGGACAAGATCTTGGGCCTCAGTACATGACCTAGTCCACAGCAGCTACTCTATGTGTTAATGGCACAAACCCAAATGGGAAAAGAATACTTTAAAAGAAAAATGCCAAACATAGACTAAGTGGATTAAAAGGGAACGGAAAAGCAATTGTGAAGTTAAATGGCTGCTAAACACCAACGCAATCATATTCTCTCTCTCTTGCTCGTGCCCTCTCTCTCTCTCTCTCTGAGCAGCAAGGGCCAACCAGGAGTGAATTCCAGCATAGTGTCGTCACAGGGAGCAAAGAGAAGGCATGAAAAAGGTTTTAGAGAAAAAAGCAAATCCTGGTATAAGCGTCTGGATGAGTTTGCGGGTGGCTTGGTGGGTGGTGTTCTCCCTATTCGCTCTCTCTTACGCTGTATTGCTGTCTAAAAATATGTCTTTAGGCACAAAGAATCAGCTGTGGCGGAACATGTTGCTTGAATACATTTGTGTTGGAAGAGGACATACAACTTGAGACAAATAAACATTAGAAAGACAGCTGGAACAAAAGCTGTGAAGAGTCTCCATTTGAAGCGTTACATTCTCCTGTGCTTGTGGCCCTGCACACTCCATTGGGCTTCCTTTCAGCACTGTGTGGTATTTGTCCCAGAGAGCGAAGAGTGAGCTGCAAACTTTCCCAAGGATGCCATCCAGCAGCATGCCGTTGTTTGCCCTCCCTTGTTGCAGAATTGCTAAGGTTGTCGCTCTTCTCTCTACTTCCTCCAATGACCAGGTGAACAGCTAGACCGTCGTTTTCATTAAGCATTTACTGAATTGGCACTGTCCTGCTTTGCACTAATTCAGATTTCAAGTTGTTCAATTTTCAGACCTAATAGGACATTTTTGGGCTCAATGTCCACCTTCACCACTACATATAACGAAACCTTGCTTATCCGTTGCAGTATGACAGATAATGTAATACTGTTCTAAACCGAGCACACATACCAAAACCTGGATGCAAAAGTATCAATAACAGATTAGTTGGCAAGTGAGTATAACAACCAATCATTTACATAGCTTAACGTGGTTTGGACTGAATGTGTTAACCAGAACAACAAAAATGTATCGGATTCAGCCGTCTTTGTTGTTTACATTTTCCCCGAATGCTTTGAAGTCGGAATGGGAGAATGGGAGTGGGATATATCAAACTTCCCACCCTGCTCGAATTCAACATACAGTATGTTCTAGTAGGCCACTTCCTAGTATGTGGGAGATAACTTAAAATATTGTTGGACTGTAACATTTTAGCCCATGGGGTTTGCTTAGAACTCTGACAAAAAAAGGAAATGCAAGCAAAAAAAGAGAGAATCCATTCTTTGAAGAGAGGAAAATTCTCAGTCTGTTTTGTGTTTGTCCATTTTTGTGTTTTTCTGATGAACAACGAGAAACTTAAAAAAATATCTGTCTAATAAACGACAAACGTGGGTTTTCCTCCATCAGTGTAGTAGTGTATCACTCAACGGGTCAAGTACCGGCGTACTTCTTACAGACGGACACCTTTTTTGCTGATGATTGAATGAAGCATACGCTACATGTCTCTTGTGTGTTCGTGTGTGCCGCATAAGAGGGCTGACTGCATTTATGTATAGCCGGCTATGATGCTAAGGAGGCTTTTATTTTATTTTTTTTTTACAATTAACTTTATTTAAACAACAAACAGTACACATTACATGTAGATTTTTATTTATTTATTTGCATATAAAACCTTTTGGTTGTAGTGGTTTTGTTAAATCTGGGTGAAACTATTTCAAGAATATTTTGTAAACAATTACTTCCATTTTGGGTCACACAATTACTTCCTGTTTGGACACATCTGCATGTGTGAGTGAGAGAGAGAGAGAGAGAGAGAGAGAGAGAGAGAGAGAGAGAGAGAGAGAGAGAGAGAGAGATTACTCCTGGGTTACAAGGTGCACACAATATGTTATATTGTAAGTGTTCGAGTCAAGGAGATTGTAAATATCATATGTGTATGCTCGTATGTGATGTCACACTAGTTTATGCTATTTCGGCTACAGCTAGTATGCTAACTAGTTTAATGATGTGTTTCATGTGAATGTGTATCGTTTATATTGTGAATTTTCTAGGCAACAGTCGACTCAGGGGAGTATCAGTGCTTTTTAGTTTCCAACTTGAAGGATATATTGACGGAATGCCCACCTTTGTCGGTTGGTGACATAGTGACGACTGAAGCGTGGGTGAAATAAAACGGCGGACCAACGATTGCAGGTTGGTTCGGCTTGAAGAAAAATTATGGACTGACAATAAAATGCCTGCCTCTGCTAGTTTTTTGTTCTCATATAAACAGTCAGTGGCTCAGTTCATCACCGAGTCTCCATTTTCCCGGATAACTTTTGAGGAAAAGAAGAAGATAATTTCAAGTGGTCATCCTTCTCCTGTAGTAGTCACAGCTTAATGTATTCCGGCACCATGACGGATCTCCGGCTTTTGACTAATCAAAAAAAAAAAGGAAAGAAAAAAAAAACACCTCGTTTTTTTCTCCGCCAAGTTAACTTTGTGGTGTGCCCGCTATTTCCGAGTGGTCTTGAGCGCAACATCCAAGCCAACTGTCGTGTCACCGAAACAAAAAATGAGATTAAAAAAATGGAGAGTAGCCAGGGAAAGACATCCGAATTGACAAGGGTCTTAAAAACAAAATGCGCTGTGCACGGATGGAAGAAAGTGGTGGACTGGAGATGGCAAGCCTTTTGTTGAGCTGGTGCCAGAAACTAAACGAGCCAGGTACCTCTTTCATTTTCTGTGTGTTGTGCTCGAAGAAGCTGGCGGCAAAAAGTTCTACGACGGCACTTTCCAACATAAAAATCAATTGACGTTGCGGTAACGGCCCCGGCGACATCGATTGAGTTGTGTGCATTCATTGCGGAATATCAATTTACAATCGCACATCCGCTCGTAGACATGTGCTAAAAAGTAGTAGTAAAAAAATGCTTGACGAAACTTTCCAAACAACATGCCAGTTGCATGAACAAACATGACATATTGTATGTCTGATAAGCTAAAATATGTTTTCTCTGAATGTCGATGAAGCATCCATATGGAAAAATATTGAATGTAAAGGTCCACTTTACATTCTGGAGTAATAACACAACATTTTACAAACAGGAAAGTAAACAAGTAATGCAATGCTTCAGCACTTATGATAGCAATTAAAGATGTCCTGCAGTGCTATGATATTGAGTGGAAAGTGCATCAACTTAAGTGTATTTAAAAAATGGCATTTGTTTATTTTCTGTTTTGTATTTCCTATAACCAAATTTGCCATTGTTGCTCTTTTACTGTTTATGCATTTTTGTAGAAATTGCCCTTTACTTTACTTTAACAGTTGCTAAATGAAAAATTCAAATTAATTAGCTTGACTGAGTTTCACATGACCTTTATTCATCATCACCATTCATTTCTAAAATGTACATTTAAACTGTACCCTGCCAAGCACATTGCAAAATGCAAAATATCTGCAAAGTAGTTTTACTTTTTTTGTCCTTTTTTTATGTAATTTTTTCATTATTTATTTATTTGCTTCTATTAAGTCACTTCGCGTACGAAAAACATAAATGGCTTGCTGGCTGTCCACAGGTTAGCAAACTGATTGATTGTTGGTTGAAATCGCTTGTGGCTCCTTCCGCTGCAATGTCATTTTTTCCTCTCCCGGTTGAGCCCACTTCGTGGGCACGAGCCAATTCCAAATACTGTAAATTCCAACATATTGGCAAATTTGGCAAAAATTGGTAATGTGCGGTGGTTGTGTGCTGGCTTACTTTTGTTTTATTTTGGTGGGCATAGTTCCTGTGCTGCTTTGCTCTTGTTTCATATAGGGCGAGGCAGGTACTGGAGGGCACACACCCACGTGATCAGTCATCAACTGTGCTTAAGAGCCAGTCTGATGTTCAAGCAGGTGCCAGATGATTCCAACTTGAGTGGTACTTTGGCCACCACAACTGTTTTTTTATGTTGTTGTTGTTTTTTGCTTCAGTGCTTCTAGTATATTTTTCCCTGCTGAATCTTG
Source organism: Vanacampus margaritifer (assembly GCF_051991255.1). Lineage (NCBI taxonomy): Eukaryota > Metazoa > Chordata > Actinopteri > Syngnathiformes > Syngnathidae > Vanacampus > Vanacampus margaritifer. The sequence continues at coordinate 4,165,948 of NC_135437.1, forward strand.
TTTTTCTTCACCAGTCCCTCCAGACGGCTACCCCGACAAGCCTGGTTCCATAAGCTCCTCCATTCCTCAGAGGATCAAAGGACCCCCTTGCTTGGCCATCAGATTCCCGGCTTCACCCAGAAGCTCATTTATTCGCTACCTGCCTTGCATTGTTCATGGACTCTGGTCACCAACTTTGCTCATGTCATTAAACACCACCCCAACTCTTACTATCTGCCTCCTCTTCACTTTTGGGTCCACATTTAGCAAAGTGACATTAGTCAGCCATAACATTATGTACTTTTTGCATAAACAAAGCAACAGCAATCAAAGAATGATCTTGCTTTGTTTGCAACCAATGTCAAAATAATGTAAGTTTTAATGGACAGCTATTATTTCAGCTATGTGACATTATCAATCAAAACATATAAAAGTAGACTTTCCTTTTATAAATACAGCTCTTGATTTGGAGGAAGTATATCAATTTGGATGTTCAAAACTCCACATGAAATTTCACATCTCTTTTTTTCATTATGTGAATTGTAGTTTGTGTTTATTAACTGCTTAGTGCTGGATATGCCAGAAATGGATACAATTTGTGATTTTTCATTTTTTTGTCAAAAGTGACAGATTTGTCATCACAATTCTTCAGCAACGTGGTCTAGAAAAAAAGGGGTGAACATGATTTTATGCTAGTCTCTCCATCCTCCGTCACTATCTATTCCCAGTTGATATTTAATAACTAAAACATTTCTCTGAAGTTCTTGGGTATGCAGTTGTGTAGGTTATCACTGACACTCTTTTTACCTCCAGGACGTTCCTAACAAACTCCTCCTTCACGATAACTCCTACTCTATTTCTCTTCCTACCTACACCATGATAGAACAACTTGAACCCTGCTCCTACACTTCTAGCTTTGCTCCCTTTCCACCTGGTCTCCTGAACACAGTATGTCCACCTTCCTCCTCTGCATCTGGTCAACCAGCTCTCTACCTTTTCCTGTCATCGTTCCAACATTCAAAGTCCCTACTCTCAGTCTTAGACTCTTGGTGTTCCTCTTCTCTTTCTTCCTACGAACACACCTTCCTCCTCTCCTTCTTCGACCAACAGTAGTCCAGTTTCCACCGGCACCCTGTAGGTCAACAGCGCTGATTGTCAACCCGGGTTTTTATTTGAGGCAGATATTTTTTCCATTAAAATGTGATTTATGAGGAGGTTAGACCATTGGTCGATATTCAGAGTTTGTTTATTTTTCCAGTTAACAAGAATTGTTTTTTTAGCGATAGTAAGGGCTACAAGTGTAGATTGAAATTGTTTATGTGGTAAGTCAGTTGTTGTTAGGTCACCTAGCAAACACAAGTTTGGAGATAAAGGTATCCTACAGTCCAAAATAGCGGAAAGTTTTTCTAAGACTTTAGTCCAGAAATACATAACCGGAGTACATAACCATAAAGCATGAACATAAGTGTCTGTAGTGTTTTGTAAGCATTGGAGACAAATGTCGGAGTCTGAGAGTCCCATTTTCTTCATCATATATTGAGTAATGTATGTTCTGTGAATAATTTTATATTGGATAAGTTGTAAATTTGTGTGTTTTGTCATTTTAAATGCGTTTTCACAAACTTGAATCCAAAAGTCAGGTTCCGGTGCTATAGACAAGTCTGTCTCCCATTTCGAGATGGGTAAAGACATTTTATCAGTATATGAAAGTAACTTATATATTTTTGAAAGTTTTTTTGTTGTTGTCAGAGAAAGCTTGTTAATATCTTTAGCTAAAACAGGCGGTTGGAGCGTACCCCGAAGTGTTGGAATTTTTTTCTTTATCATATTTTTAACTTGTAGATAATGTAAAAAATTTCCGTTTTTTATATTGTATTTTTGGAGCAAGGATGTACTGTATATGATATAAACATATTATCTGAGAAGAGATGGTGGAGATGTGTAATTCCTTTCTGCTCCCACACAGCTAAATGAAACGGTTGGTTGTTAAGTTGAAAGTCGGGGTTATGCCATAGGGGAGAAAGTCCACAGGGCTCCACTTGGGCTTTTGTCAATTCTAGTGCCTTCCACCAGGCAGTCACGGTGGCGGAAATCATTGGGTTTTTAAAACAATTATGGCGCTTAATCGATGTTGTAATAAAGAGTAAATCTCGAAGTCTGAGGTTATTACAATCCTTCTGTTCTAGTTCCAACCAACAGTTAGTGTCTCTGTTGGGTTGTGCCCATAGAACGATATATTGTAGCTGGTTAGCTATATAGTAGTACATAAAATTTGGTGCCTCTAGACCACCTTTGGATTTGCTTTTCTGAAGAGTAGATAGACTAATCTTTGCTTTTTTTTTATTCCAGTAAAATTTTGTTACGGCTGAGTCCAACAACTGGAACCATTTAGCCGTAGGTTTAAATGGAATCATTGAGAAAAAATAGTTTATTTTAGGTAAAACTTTCATTTTAATGGTGGCTATTCGTCCTATTAGAGAAATAGGAAGATTATTCCAGCGCTCCAAGTCACTATAAATGTTATCCAGAAGTGGAGAAAAGTTTAAATGAATTAAATCAGTTAATTTAGGTGAGATTTTTATGCCTAAGTATTTTAAATTACATATAGGAAATGAGTAGTGTGGGTCCTGGCTTGCAGGGTTCCATGAATTTTCTGTAATAGGTAGAAGTGTTGATTTTGTCCAGTTAATAGAATAATCTGATAACTGTGAGAATTTAGTTATTAAATTAAATACTTCCCCTAGCGAAGTAGCCGGCTTTTCTAAATAAAGTAAGATGTCATCGGCGTATAGATTAATTTTATGTTCTGTTACCCCATTCATCATCATTTCCATATTAATTTTTATTTTATTTTGTTTTTTTATGGCGCCTGAAAGCCTCCTCCTCGTTTAGTAAAGCAAAATAATGATTTTTCAAAATTTTAATGTGGCCAGTGGAATGATGAATGGTGCAGGTGAATGCATTCAAATTCAAACAATTCCAAGCCCTGGATACTATGCTCTACGCTGTTATTCCTACATTTCCAATAAATATCGGTACTGTGCCATAATAGTGCGCATGTTTAATACACAGATTGGCTGCGCAAATGCTAGTATTTCACACTACAGTCCAGAGTGCAACCAGTGCGGGAAACGAAGAGAGAAAGTGTGAGTGAGGTATAGATTAAAACAGCAGAACTTAAAAAAAAAAAGCTGGTAGAAATTATTCTTTGCTGGTAACTTTAGAGTGTCACCAGCCACATCGGTTGATGATTAAAAAAAAAAAGTTCATTTAGAGCCCTAATTGTTTATTATAGTTTGCTTGACTTTAAAACAACTTATTTTGTTCGTTTGAATGCTTAATTACAAACTTAAAACAAATATAGCTCAAATTCTTTCTTTTCATATTTTCGAAAAAGGCTTGGCACCATATACTATAAGTACTGACAATCAGTTGGGATGAGAAGTTTGAATTACCTTCTGCAGTGTAACAAAATCTGACTAACAAATATCAAATATATGGATTTATGGGTTACACAGTGCACGGTGAATAAATGCTGCACATATGGGCCCCATGACATTATTTTGCTTAGGGCCCCCAAATGGCCAGGGCCACCCCTGGGGCAGCAAATAAATACGAGTACAGTCATTGACATAAAAAAAAAGGGCTGACATTATATTAATAGCCACCTAATGTTTATTGAATTTTATGTGTTTGTATTTTTTTTTTCTCGGTGTTCATCATACATTATTTTTTATATGTTACCTATTGTTTTTATTCTTGTGCATCTAAGACTAAATTTATTGAAAAATTTTGCAATTCACAGAAAGGGAAGAGGGAGCGTGAGCAAATTGACTAAGGTGAACAATGGAGAGGTTGCGATGTGTCGTACTTTCGTCTTTTGTTTTTTCGGCGTCGGCTACAGCCAACTAGCTGTTGTGTTCTTAATGCTTATAATAAACAATGTGAGATAAGCAACCACCATCTGTCATCAACATACTTGAGAGACACTATTGTAGGACTCAGCGTCAATCATCATCGTCATTGAATAATTTACGAAGCTTGACAGACTGACGGGCAAAAACCCACTTCCGGCAATGCTTCATCAGTCAATTTCCGAAGTTTCCCATCATTAAGCATCATCATCAAAATGGGCATCCATCATTGATGGATTGACAAAATACCCACCTCTGGTAATTAATAGAACTGATACAGGAAATTACCATTTGGTCATGGTCAATGCAGTCACACTCCTACTAGCACTCATAAACATGCCTTCTAACCTGCAAACAAACTGACAGACAAGTAACTATGGAAGTGATTTATTTGTAGTTTGTCTTTGGTGGAAGTCTGCTTTCGCAGTTCTTCTGTATTCATGTACTCACAGAGTTGCTAAAACCACACTTTTAATGGTAAAAACTGCACAGAAGTGTAAACAGTTTTGACACCAAAGTAATTAGATCTCATGCAGAGTTAGTTTTTTTTTGCCAAATCACCCAGCCCAAATGTGGGTTGGGACAGGAGTGGAAGCAGTGTGCGAGAAGGTTGAAAATGCAGGAATGGGTGGCAACTAGATTTACATAGGTGGTACTTTTCTTCCGCTCTGTCTCCGAAGTGCAGTCAAACCATGTCGACCTATTGAGAACTGCATTATGATACCCGGGGAAAACCCATCTTCTCTGTAGCTGCATCATCTCTTTATGGACTCTCTTGTTTCTATGGTGCAGTGTCTAACTGGGAATGCACCTTGCTGATCCCTAGAGGACCACCAGGAATCCACTGCACGTGTCAGTCCGTCACCAAAAAGGCTCCACTTACTCACCATGACACCTACTGAGACTCTAAGAACTCATGGGAATATGTACATCTATCAGGCTACAATTATCTTTGTTTTATGTTGAGCACTATGTAGGCTCCCAATATGTGTTCTTTATAACTAATAATTTATTAAAAAATATATATATTATCAAGAATAATAATATTCAAATAAATACCAGTTATGTTTGTAAGGTAATTTTGTTATAAACATATATGTATAATACAAAGCCAAGTTTAATGGTCTAACTTTCTAAACAGGAGAGGGCCAGCCCCATGAGCACACATTGAAGTGAATGAGCCACTCAAATCACAGTGTGCATGTCCCAAGCTGCTCTCCATAGACAGCCATGGGGCCACATTAACTGGGCCCATTATCCAATTGAAATACAGGACTAATGTCACGTGACGTCAAGGCCCAATCAACACATACTCAGTTCTATTTCGTCCCTCCCTACCGCCAGGTGACGGTGCTGAAAACAGCACACTGTCGTTTTGGCGGATACCACCACACAGCAGTAAGCTAGATTGGTTTTCATCGGGAGAAAAAAAGACTACGTAATAGCAAACCAACAATATGAATGAAGTAGATTCGTTGATGACGTCGCTCAAGAGAGAGAGGCAGCGCTGCAGAAACGGAGGGGGCAAAACACTGCAGCTGTCTTGTTATGAAGGTGAGATTTTGCAAGGGTGGCCACCTTATAGCAGAACAGCTTGTTGTGGACAGCACACTTTTCAGTTATTTCAGCAAAACGTTTCCATGTGTTGAATTTGAAGCAGCAAAGAAAATCTGGCCAAAATCGAGAGCTTCGCCTTTTGGCTGAGCTCCTTCTTCACCACCTCAGACCGATACAGAGCCCGCATCACTGCAGACGCTGCACCGATCCGCCTGACGATCTCCCGCTCCCTCCTGCCCTCACTCGTGAACAAGACCCCAAGATTTTTCAACTCCTCCACTTGGGGCAGGATCTCCTCCCCGACCCGGAGAGAGCACGCCACCCTTTTCCGACTGAGGACCATGGGCTTGGATTTGGAGGTGCTGATTGTCATCCCAACCGCTTCACACTAGGCTGCGAACCGCTCTAGTGAGAGTTGGAGATCACGGCTTGATGAAGCTAACAGCACCACATCATCTGCAAAAAGCAGAGATGCTATTCTGAGGCCACCAACGACCTGAGACCCACTCAACACTTCGGCTACGCCTAAAAATTCTGTCCATAAAATTTTTTAACACAATCGGTGACAAAGGGCAGCCTTGGCAGAGTTCAACCCTCACTGAGAACGAATTTGACTTACTGCCGGCAATGCGGACCAAACTCTGACATTGGTCATACAGGGACCGAACAGCCCGTACAAGGGGGCTCGGTACCCCCGTAGTCCCAAAGCACCCCCCACAGGACTAGTTTTAGTTAGTTTCAGTATTAGTTTTAGTTTGAAAAAAAAAGTGTATTACTTGTGCGCTATATTTAAAAAACACCATGGGAGCAACGTCATCTGAAGGTGCTTTTCTATTGGCTGCTGCTAGATGACATCACTTTTGTGTGACACACTTTCAAATGTTCTTATTCCGGTTTATATAAAAATAAATCTACTTAAAATCACATCTAAAATCATTCCCAAAGGCTCATGCATTACATTTATTACCAAAGACTAAAACGGAGGACATTTTTGCTAGAATTATACTTAGTTTTAGTTAGTTTTGTAAACATAAAATGTAGTTTCAGTTAGTTTTCGTTTTTTTAAAAGCATTTTATTTTGTTAACGAAATTGTTTTTTGAATTTTAGTTTTTTCCATTAGTTTTAGTTAACTAAAATAACCTTGGAGCCAACACACCACCAGGTGGTGATCAGTTGACAGCTCCGCCACTCTGTGTGTGTCCAAAACATGCGGCTGCAAATCCGATGACACGACTACAAAATCGATCATCAAACTGCGACCAAGGGTGTTCTGGTGTCAAGTGCACATATGGACACCCTTATGTTTGTTATGGACAATCAGTGATGAGCACAGAAGTCCAATAACAGAACACCACTCGGGTTCTGATTGGGGGGCCCGTTCCTCCCACTCACGGCTCTCCAGGTCTCACTGTCATTGCCCACATGAGCGTTAAAGTCCCCCAACAGAACGAGGGAGTCCCCAGGGGGAGCGCTCTCCAGTATACCCTCCAAGGACTCCACAAAGGGTGAGTGCACTGAACTGCTGTTTGGTGCATATGCAAAAACAAAAGTCAGGACCCGTCCCCCCACCCGAAGACGGAGGGAGGCTACCCTCTCGTCTACCGGGGTAAACCCCAACGTACAGGCGCGAAGCCAGAGGGCAATAAGTATGCTCACACCTGCTCTGCGCCTCTCACTGTGGGCAACTCCAGAGTGGAAGAGAATCCAACCCATCTCGAGAGGATTGGTACCAGAGCCTAAGTCGTGTGTGGAGGAGAGTCCTACTATATCGAGTCGGAATTTCTCGGCCTCGCACACCAGCACCGGCTCCTACCTTGCCAGAGAGGTAACATTACATGTCCCAAAGAGCTAGCTTCTGTTGCCGGGCATCTGACCGCCAACGTCCCCGCTCTTGGCTGCCGCCCAGCCCACTATGCACCCGACCTCTTTGGCCCCTCCCACCGGTGATGAGACCATGGGAAGTAATCCCAATTATTTTGGTAATAATTAAAATCACAATTGTTCAAAATAAATTTTTTTTAATACAAAACAAGAAAATGTTTAAACATAAAATATTAAAACAAATAAAATTATTTGAAACACTATAGTTATGTAAGTTCCTTCTGGAGCAAACAAAAATTATTAGTTGTTTTAAAATAAAAAAAAGGTGCAAATGTGTAATTTTAAACAACTCATAATGAGTATTAATCTTTTGTATTTGTTATGGATTATGCCATGTTTTGCAATTGTAAGTGTAATAATTGAAATTGTATAAATAAGTAGCAGAAACATAAAATAAAGATTTAAAAGAGGAGGAAAAAAACCTTATACAAGCATTAGTCACGGTTTATATGTTCAATAGGGAGTAGGAAGAAGTTAAAAACTTATCTAGTCCTACCCCTTATTCATTGTATGTTTTGATTTATTTCATTATTGATGCAATAATAGGTTCACGTATTTCAATAAAAGAAAAATGTATAAACCTGGTCATGTATACAAGTGCACTCTGACATGCATACATTTGCCAGCGACATATGTACATGAAATTCATAGGCATATACCATAATAAATTTATTAATCATATCCTCATAACCACACAAATAATTTTCATTACAGTCATATTGAAACATCTTAAAAAAAAAAAAACAGCTAGCGAGAGCCACCACATCGCGATAACTTACATTGATGTTTCTGTATTTGGCAATTTGTAACTAATGGTTGTGTTTTTATAGTCAGGAACCCAGTTGCTGCCAACAGGATCGAGCAGATTACATCAAACGACACCTTAATTACCAACTCCTCAAGATTCATCTCCAATGGGCACTAAGGGTTAATATTCGGATTCACTGCATGCCAGTGGGTTAATTCTATAGGTGCTGTCCCCCCCTGGCTGCCCCTCTGTTGGCTGCTGGGTGGCGGTTGCGTCTTGGCCGTTCTCTGGGTCTCTTGAGGGGTGCTGCGTTGCGGGGCTCTCCCTGGTGTCCGGGGCGGCGCCGCTCTGGCGCAATCCATCGCTCCGGGCCCGGCGATGCGGTTCGGGGCCTGTGGGCCGCCGGGGTGCCCCGTGGTTCTCTCCACTCCCCCTTCCTCCCCCTTGCTGCCTCTCCCTCCTCGCCTCTCCCCGCCCGTCCTCCGCCTCCCTGTCACTTCTCCCTTGTCACCCTTCCTCCTCCTCTCTCCCCTCTCTGCGGCCCTGCCCTTCTTGTCGTCTCCTTCCCCCTCCCCTGTCCGCCTTCCTCCCCCTCCCCTGGGCTCCGTCCGTGGCCCGGGTCTCGGAGTTCCGGGGGCCGGGCGAGTGGGTGGGTTGGGTGTTGTGCCCGCCCATCTCCGGTGGACCTCCTGGCACCACGGGCGGGCCCCAGTATCCGGGGGGCGAGGCCTATCGCCCCGCCGGGCTTGTCCCATATGCCCGCCGGGGTGGGTGAGGGTTTGGTGGACGGGTGCGCCTCCTGTCCCTGCCTGTGTGGTGGGAGCCCCGCTGGTCGCTCCTTTTAACTCACTGCACTAGTTTTACAAAATACACTTTGTTTATAGACATATAGGGCACATAACACACTTTGGGGGTGGGGGGGTGTAGACACCGTCTTCGCCCTACGACTCCCCTCCAATTTTAATGCACCACACAACTGGGGGCGGGGGGCTGGCAAACTCAGTAACAGGGTTAGCTTTCACTAAGAACGCTGGAGTGACAACCGGGGCCTTTCCCCGCTGGGCCTGGGGTTCGGGGGTGCCGCCCGTCCCCCGGTGCCCCCATCTCCCCTACTGCCCCCGGTGTTCCGTCCCTCCACGCGGCAGCAGGTGGGGTGGGCGCGGATGCCTTTCTCCGTTCAGCTGTCCGGTCCCTCTTCGGCATTGATGCCTGGGTGCGGGGGGTCTCCGGGATCTGGGGGTCGGGGGTTCCGGTTGGTGGGGGTGTGGTTGAGGGCGGCGGCTTGGTTTGGGCGGGGGGGTTCTGCGGGTTCGTGGGGGTAGCGGCGGCTGTGGACCAGTGGGGTGCCTGGCGGGCCTGCAGTTCCCCGTCCTGCTGCGTTGGGTTGGGGGCGCGGGCCGTGTTGAGGTGGGGGGCGCTCCTGCTCCTGGGTTTGCTCTCCGGCCGGTGGCCCCAGCGGGGCCCGGGGGTTGTCCCTTGGCGCTGGCGTGGCCTGGGGGGCCCTAAGGTGTTGCGCTTGCTCTGTCCTGGCGGGGGTCGACGACTCCCCTCTTTGGTGGAGATTTTCATGCATGCCAGATCCACCACACCAGCATCTATCGAAACTCAGACACAATCTGCTTCTTCCTCAGGTCGTTGAATCGGTGGAGGCTGGTGTCTGTGGATCTCACTCTGCTTCGTCTGTCCTTCCTTCCTTTCCTCAGTCTCTCCTTTGATCTCTTGAGGTCTCCCTGATTTGTTGGAATTTAGATGTTTCTGGGGTTGGTGAAGGACTCTGGTTGGTGGCTCGGTGGGTGGTGTCTGGTCGGTGCTGGATTTCACTTTCCTTTCTTTTCTTTGGTCCTTCCTCGGGTCTCCTGACGGCCTCACGACTCTGGCTGGAAGTGTTCGGTTTAGGTGAACGGTATGGGATTTTTTAACTCTTTCACTGCCAGATGTTTTCAGAAACGGGTTGTCCCCAGTGCCAGCCGATTTAAGCATTTTGACTGATCTTTCAAGGTCCATAGAAAATGTTGTGTTTGGACTATGGAAACACACAGAGTACCAAATGAAAGATTGGACTCTGAACTTTCATCACAAAAAAAAGTTTGTTTCTACCTTATTCCGTTCTTCAGTAAACAACAATAGAAAATGGTTAGTTTCACCGAAATGCTCTGTTTTGAAACAAAAAACGGAGAAAAAGAGCTTTTTGTGAAACGATGTTATTTCATGCACTCTAGTGAATTGTACACTTCTTTTTTCCATGAATGATGCCACAAAAACCTAAATAGTGCTTTACTTCTGTAAAACGCTTTCACCAACAATGAAAAAGTGTTTTTAGTTTGCAAAATGTGTTTATTTCCATGTAACAATTTGACAAAACAATATCGCAAACTATTTACAAATGTGTGTGTCATGTTTATTTTCAGTCTTGTTTACTCCCTGTCATGTTTTCCTTGTGTTTTCCCCTTGTCTTGTCATTTCCTGTTTTATTGTGAAAAGTCTGACTCCTCTCGTTTCTGGTCACTTGCCCTTCCTCGTGTGGTGTCTGTGTCAACCCTGATTGTGTCCACCTTTCCCCATTACCCTCATGTGTCATCCAATCAGTGCCCTCAGCCAGGTGTGTCTTGTCATGTCATTAGTGTTGGTGTATTTAGTCGGTTGTCTCCCTCCTGTCTGTGTCGGTTCATTTTTGCTGTTGCTGTTGTTGTAAGTCTGTCTCCACGTCACGCTGTCCTTTTTTGCCTTGTCAGGAACCATGTCAAGCTGTTAGATTTGCCTAAGTTGTTTAGCCATGTTTAGATTCATGTTTTGTTAGTTCAATTTATTTTGTACTTTGAAGATAGCCTTTTTGATTAGAAATTAAAACCTTTTTTCTTGGACTACACTTCGGCCTCCTTGCTCTGCCTTCCCGCATCTGGGTCCTAAAGCCCCACCTTACTGACAGAATGAACCGACCAGAGAAGGACCCAGCGGGAGTGCTGAAGGCCATGATGGGGAATCAGGAGGCGCGCCTGTCGCGCCAGGAGGAGCTCCAGCACGCCATAGCCGCCCAAATGGACCTGCTGTCCTCTTTGATTAAGGGAGTTAGGCGTCGTTGGGCTTCAGATGGTGGCGCTCGGAGTCGCCAGCCGCAACTCCCCGAGCCACGTCTGCCTCCGCAGCTCCAGGTCCCCGTGTCGGCTCCGCCGCAGCCCCAGGTCCCCGTGTCGGCTCAGCCGCAGCCTCAAGTCCCTGTCCTACCACGCCTGCCGCCGCTGCCTCAAGTCCTCTGCCAGGTCTGCCGCCATAGCTTCAAGCCTCTCTGCCAGGACTGCCGCCGCAGCCTCATGTCCCTTTCCCTGCCAGGACTGCCGCCGCAGCCTCAAGTCCCTATCCTGCCAGGTCTACCGTCGCAGCCTCAAGTCCCTATCGTGCCACGTCAGCCACGTCCGCCCCAAGTCCCTATCGTGCCACGTCTGCCACCGCTGTTCCCAGTTCCCGAACCACGTCTGCCGCTGTTCTCAGTCCCCGAACCACGTCTGCCGCCACAGCCTCAAGTCCTCTGCCAGGTCTGCCGCCACAGCTTCAAGCCTCTCTGCCAGGACTGCCGCCGCAGCCTCATGTCCCTTTCCCTGCCAGGACTGCCGCCGCAGCCTCAAGTCCCTATCCTGCCAGGTCTACCGTTGCAGCCTCAAGTCCCTATCGTGCCACGTCTGCCACCGCTGTTCACAGTTCCCGAACCACATCTGCTGCTGCTCTCAGTCCCCGAACCACGTCTGCCGCCGCAGCCCCAGGTTCCCGTACCGACTCCGCGGCAGGTCCAGGACTCCGTGCCGGCTCCGCGGCAGCCCCCGGTCCCCGTGCCGGCTCCGCGGCAGCCCCCGGTCCCCGTGCCGGCTCCGCGGCAGCCCCCGGTCCCCGTGCCGGCTCCGCGGCAGCCCCCGGTCCCCGTGCCGGCTCCGCGGCAGTCCCCGTGCCGGCTCCGCGGCAGCCCCCGGTCCCCGTGCCGGCTCCGCGGCAGCCCCCGGTCCCCGTGCCGGCTCCGCGTCAGCCCCCGGACTCCGTGCCGGCTCCGCGTCAGCCCCCGGACTCCGTGCCGGCTCCGCGTCAGCCCCCGGACTCCGTGCCGGCTCCGCGTCAGCTCCAGGTTCCCGTGCCGTTTTCACGTCAGCCCCAAGATCCCGTATCAGCTCCGCGTCAGGCCCAGGTTTCCGTCCCGTTTTCACGTCAGGCCCAGGTTTCCGTCCCGTTTTCACGTCAGCCCCAAGATCCCGTATCAGCTCCGCGTCAGGCCCAGGATTCCGGATCAGCTCCACAGCAGCTTCCGGCCCCAGTACCGGCTCCGCGTCAGCTCCAAGTTCCCATATCAGCTCCGCGGCAGCCCCCGGACTCCGTGCCGGCTCCGCGGCAGCCCCCGGACTCCGCGCCGACTCCGCGACAGCCTCAAGTCATCGCGCCTCGTCGGCCGCCTCCACGGCAGCCTCAAGTCTTCGCGCCTCGTCGGCAGTCTCGTCGGCCGCCTCCACGGCAGCCTCAAGTCTTCGCGCCTCGTCGGCCGCCTCCACGGCAACCTCAAGTCTTCGCGCCTCGTCGGCCGCCTCCACGGCAACCTCAAGTCTTCGCGCCTCGTCGGCCGCCTCCACGGCACCCTCAAGTCTTCGCGCCTCGTCGGCAGTCTCGTCGGCCACCTCCACGGCAGCCTCAAGTCTTCGCGCCTCGTCGGCAGCCTCCACGGCAGCCTCCACGGCAGCCTCAAGTCTTCGCGCCTCGTCGGCAGCCTCAAGTCTTCGCGCCTCGTCGGCAGCCTCAAGTCTTCGCGCCTCGTCGGCAGCCTCAAGTCTTCGCGCCTCGTCGGCAGCCTCAAGTCTTCGCGCCTCGTCGGCAGCCTCAAGTCTTCGCGCCTCGTCGGCAGCCTCAAGTCTTCGCGCCTCGTCGGCAGCCTCAAGTCTTCGCGCCTCGTCGGCAGCCTCAAGTCTTCGCGCCTCGTCGGCAGCCTCAAGTCTTCGCGCCTCGTCGGCAGCCTCAAGTCTTCGCGCCTCGTCGGCAGCCTCAAGTCTTCGCGCCTCGTCGGCAGCCTCAAGTCTTCGCGCCTCGTCGGCAGCCTCCACGGCAGCCTCAAGTCTTCGCGCCTCGTCGGCCGCCTCCACGGCAGCCTCAAGTCTTCGCGCCTCGTCGGCCGCCTCCACGGCAGCCTCAAGTCTTCGCGCCTCGTCGGCCGCCTCCACGGCAGCCTCAAGTCTTCGCGCCTCGTCGGCAGCCTCAAGTCTTCGTGCCTCGTCGGCCGCCTCCACGGCAGCCTCAAGTCTTCGCGCCTCGTCGGCCGCCTCCACGGCAGCCTCCACGGCAGCCTCAAGTCTTCGCGCCTCGTCGGCAGCCTCCACGGCAGCCTCAAGTCTTCGCGCCTCGTCGGCAGCCTCCACGGCAGCCTCAAGTCTTCGCGCCTCGTCGGCAGCCTCCACGCCAGCCTCAAGTCTTCGCGCCTCCACGCCAGCCTCAAGTCTTCGCGCCTCCACGCCAGCCTCAAGTCTTCGCGCCTCGTCGGCCGCCTCCACGGCAGCCTCAAGTCCTCTCGCCTCGTCGGCCGCCTCCACGGCAGCCTCAGGACCCCGGGCGTCCTCGCCTCTGCAGCCCCGGGCCTCCTGGCTTCGGCCGCTCTCGTGCGGGGTCTCTTCGCTTCTTCCATGGCGGCGTCAGGCCCATGGGGGTGGACAGGAGATGTTCATCCCACGGCCGTCCTATTACGGTGTGGCGTCCGGGGCGCCCTCCAGATCGGCTCCCCTCGTCTGGCGTCCGGGACGTCCCCCGGACTAGACTGGAGGGAGGTGTCAGGTTCCCGCCTCCGCGCCCCCTCCGCCCGCCCTGTTTTTTAACTTTTTAAGGGACGTCTGGAAGCCGTCCCTCGACGGAGGGGTTCTGTCATGTTTATTTTCAGTCATGTTTTCCCCTTGTCTTGTCATTTCCTGTTTTATTGTGAAAAGTCTGACTCCTCTCGTTTCTGGTCACTTGCCCTTCCTCGTGTGGTGTCTGTGTCAACCCTGATTGTGTCCACCTTTCCCCATTACCCTCATGTGTCATCCAATCAGTGCCCTCAGCCAGGTGTGTCTTGTCATGTCATTAGTGTTGGTGTATTTAGTCGGTTGTCTCCCTCCTGTCTGTGTCGGTTCATTTTTGTTGTTGTAAGTCTGTCTCCACGTCACGCTGTCCTTTTTTGCCTTGTCAGGAACCATGTCATGCTGTTAGATTTGCCTAAGTTGTTTAGCCATGTTTAGATTCATGTTTTGTTAGTTCAATTTATTTTGTACTTTGAAGATAGCCTTTTTGATTAGAAATTGAAACCTTTTTTCTTGGACTACACTTCGGCCTCCTTGCTCTGCCTTCCCGCATCTGGGTCCTAAAGCCCCACCTTACTGACAGTGTGCAACTGTGGTACTACTTACAATTATGTGGATGTATCAAATACATTTTTTTCTTTTTGTAACGCTCCCCTGCGTGCAAGGAGAGGGACCAGGATTCGCACAAAAGTTTACTTTCACTTTTGATTGTCCGTTTCGCGTGCAAACGTTACACTTTCTTGACGGCCTTTTTTTCCGGGGAATAAATAGCAAGTAGCAGACTGTACACAATCCTCCGATGAATATGCATTGGACTCGGGGCACTCTTCGTCGTCCGATTAAACGTCCGCCTGAACGTGCTCGGTTGTGCTGCGCGTTACGACGTCGTCATAGCCGCCGCGTCAGCGCTTCCAACTTCGCCGTCAACCTCGGATTCACCACCATCATCGATGATGATCATCGTCGTCATCAATGTGCTCTTTTAGCGTTGGTCGATGCCTTTCGTCTTGTATGTGTAGAGCTGCTTGCAAACGGGCGCCTTGTCCGTTTCCTCCTCCTCCATCTAGCTCCATCTAACGTCTCCTACTGCCGCATCAATGCTTTCCAACCTCAGATTCACCATCATCATCGATGATGATCATCGTCGTCATCAATGTGCTCTTTATCGTTGGCCGATGCTTTTCGAATTTGAAAAAAACGGCTCGGGCGTGAGCTGCTCGCAACCGGTCGCCATTGTTCCTTTGTCTTCCATTCTCATCTCCTGCTCGACGCTCTAGCTCCGCCTCTACTGACGCCCACCCGATCTTGTCAAAAGAGAGTCATCGCTGCCCTCTAGGGGCCAAAAATAGTCATTAGGCTCAAAAAACCTGGTTGAAATTTTCACCACATCTCCGGAAGGCTTGCCGGCACCCGTTTCAAAAAAAGAAAAATTGGATGACGTCTTTTAACGTCATTGGCAGCCCTCCGTAGGTTTTTACTTGACGTCATTTAACGTCAGTGGCAGTGAAAGAGTTAATAGGTTTTAGGTGAATTAATGAATACACACTCACACGCACATGCACATACACATTCTCACCCACATCCAAAATAAAAAAGTAAAAATTTAAATACAATTTAAAAAAAACAGAGAGCAATGATGATGACATGTTTTTTTAAAAAAAAAAAGAGAGAGCAAAGATTATAACAATACTGAGCTCTCCAGAAAAAAAAAGAAACTTTAACTTTGCTTTTCAACATTTTTTTTTTATTCAGCAAGTGACACATCTTTTCAGGTCAGTTCTAAATTATTCCACATATTAACACCTTTTACAGAAACACACCTTTGCTTAATATTGGTTCTTGTTTTGAAGACACTTGTACCCCTTGTGTAGGACTCTCGCTTATTTCAAACATCTTCTGAGCACTGTGGCAGAGTAGATTATTCTATACTATACTATACTATATATATAAACTCGACTAAGTCGTAAAATTTCGATAGATTAATAATTCTTATAGCTCATTTTTGCAGTTTGAAAACAGTATCGGTATTTGTTTTATATGCGTTTCCCTAGATTTCCACACAATAGGTGAGATATGGTAATAATAATGAACAGTTTAATGTGTATAATGATTTCTTATTCAGGACGTCCTTAGTTTTAGAGAGTATCCCTATGAGTTTTGACATTTTCCTTTTGACGTTATCTATGTGTGACTGCCAACATTTTTTTTTTTTATCAATAACTACTCCAATAAATTTATTATAATTGCAGAGCCCTATTTTGAACCATTCAAAGGTTTTATTCATAGCCTTATTTTGTAAGGCTATAATAAATGGTAGGCTACTTCATTTGTATACCGCTTTTCCACTGGATTGTGATCTTGAATTAAATTTGAATTTATTTTGTAGGCTTTGCTGCTTGTGGATGTAAAGTGCCCACTTTTGTGCCCCACTCAACTTTTCATGCCAGAGACGCCATGCAAACCAATAAACTGCAAGTCTCTCATGCTACAGCAGTTGCTGGGAAAACAGAGAGTGGCATATATACTGCCATTTAAGGTACAGTGGTATCCTGATTTAGGAGTTTATTCGTTGTGACCAATTCCAAAACAAAATTTTCTCATGTATTAAATCAACTTTCCCAATTTATATTAATATGAAAATAAGTGATTATGAATGGTTTTTCATCTAAGTGTACCCAGCCTACTTCCCAAAGACAGCTGGGATGGACTCCAGCATGCCCGCGACCCTCGTAAGGATAAGAGGTTCTGATCGTGGATGGATGGAAGAAGGTAAGTGGTTCGGAAAAGGAATGAATGAATAATATTATCTAGACCCTCAAAAACCTGTACCATTTTCGTGCTACATGTTTTTAATAAGAATAGCATTATGTTTAATAAAAACACAAGAACAGAAACTGAAAATAAATATGTTCTTTGATAAAGTCCAATAACTACTTTGGAACATGCTGAGTGTGAATATGAGTGTGAATGATTGCTTATATGTGCCCTGCGCTTGCTGGCAACCAGTTCAGGGTGTACCCCACCTTTCACTCAATGTCAGCTGGGATAGGCTGCAGCCGGATGGATAGATGGATGGGGGATGGATGGATGAATGCAAGAATGGATGGATGGATGGATGGATAATGAAGTGCCAGAAAGAGGTCAACACAACTTTGAAAAATCAAAGTAAGCACACTGGTCAAAAAGAAGAAATAAATGATTATTTAAACGAAATGTGCCAAGTATTTTGTTGAAAAATTGCAATGAATATCTCTTCACCTCATGCATGCAAATCAACATACCCACTAAACATCTGACGTCCAATGGACCTCCAGATCATGTCCGTATCGCGTCGGCCGGTCGTGGACCGTATTTCTACGTCCATATGACAGCCAAAATAGGTTGACATATGACATCTAACCATGGCCTTAATATGGTCGTTGATATGACGTTCCCATACTCACCATGTTTGTACTTTGTAAATGAGCACCAAAAAAGTATCACATAATCTGCATTATTTGTGTGTTTTTATTTATCAAGCATGTTTGTTGTGCTTCTTCCATATTGCGGAACCCTCATTGGCAATATGCATAACACATTGCTGTAAATGGAAAACTAGCTGTATCCCTAAACTGTTGCATATGTAGGCGGAATTTCCACACCTTTGCGTCCAAACAAAAATGTAATAGCGGTTGTGTTGGTTACTGATGTGGTGGTCAATGATCTGGTAAAAGAAGTTCAAAAATAATTTCATTTTCGGACCCCAAAAATATTTTGTGTGTATGTTATCTACTGCTATAAGAAACAGTTTAAAGAAAATAACCTTTGTCCATCTATTAAGCAATCAATCATGCTTCGAGGTTGTATTGCAGCCAGTACAACAGAGAACATTTCACGAGTAGAAGGAAAAATTATACTATAGAATTTACGTTAATTTTGGACTCCAACTTGATGACGTCTGTTGAAAAGCTAAAGAAAGGATGTCTTTTGTACAAATGGATCATGATCCTCAACACACCTCAAAATCCACAGTGCATTATATCAAGAGGCATAAACTGAAGGTTTTACCATGGCCTTGCCCATCACAATCTCCTGACCTCAACATAATTGAAAATCTATGGATAGACCTACGTCAGGCCAAAACCTCCTTAGTCACAATTTCCTCTTTTTCCTTAAGTTGATGTGCTAATCGCTCACGTACAGTGTTGCCCCTACTAGAAAATGTATTTTAAAATCCCGATTAGGCCAGTGGAAACAAATTTGTTCAACCTGAGAGGTTCCCCAGTATACTTACATTGACCTATTATTGAATACATTGCAAGGGGAAGCTGTGACATCTGTAGAAGTGACATTCAATAGTTGCTTCAACTGGACAAATCCTATAATACCCTGAATTCAAATAACTTGTAAGTACAAAACACGAGCAATGATTGCTATTAAGATTACCATAATAAACTCAATTCAAAACCAGTAATACATACTTGCCACACTTGCATCCCCATACAGTTAATAACAATTGGTTGCACTGCCTTAAGGACTTTCCCAGATAAAAGTTATTTCCGTATCAATACTGTTCCAAGCTCCCTCCCTTGCCTGCAGTGTTGTGGTATCATATCTGGCCTCTTTGTGCAAAGGGGGATTTCCAGCCACTGAAACGGTGAGCTGGTTGGGAATGGGCAATTGACCTCTGGGCAGCTTGTTTTCTTTTTTAATGATATGGGAACATAGTAGTCAACTCAGAGTCACACGTTGTTGCATATTTTTGAGAGTAGGGAAACGCAGTGACACAATGACAGAATTGAATTGAAACCAGGGTACATCTCCTTTATCTTAGTCAGATCCTTACAGTAACATACATTGTGGCATTGACACAAAGTTCCAGCATGTTTGTGTATGGATTTGGATTCTGATTGGTCCTTGAAAAGTATAACAAACTCCCAAAAGCCAGTATATTTCCTTTGCTTCTTTGTTTATTAATTAGAAATTTGTACGGCTTTAGAGGCATTGTAATTCATAGGTGAATGCTCATTAACCAAATGCACGCGTGTGCGGCTACAGCAGTCCAACAAGAAAAGCTTACATGTAAGATATGATCTTACATAGTGCTCTTTTACAACCAAAAACCTAATCAAGCCTCTCAATGACTAAAAAAACAAACAAACATGTACGTCCATTGATCATTAACGAGCAGACAGAAGTTTAATCAGATCTACTCTGCAAATGCAGAAAACCCCAGCTGCACAGTAACCATTCTTCTCCGAACAGACTTGTAATTGCAGAGAGACGGACAGATGCAGCTTACAAAACAACTCGTGAAGAGGAATGCTCACCATTTGGCATATACAGTACAGTAGAACAGATGAATAGCTTTTGTTGAGAAGTTTCACCGGGCCTGGTTGTCAGAGGGCTAAAGTCAGTGCGCCCCGGCCCAGCAGACAGACGAGACAAAGACAGACCAGTGTATTTCACCCACAGTTTTTCTCTAGGGGCCTTTTCACTGCTAATCCACTGGGCCTGAGAGGAGCAGCAGGACAGGTCAGTAATACTGCTGCACCTCTGAGGAGGCCTGTGACTTTGGCAGCATTATGACGCCAGATAAAGGAGCTAGACGCTGCCTTCTCTATCGCTCAAGTCACTCTTGTCGAGCTGATCCTGATCCCTGACATTGTGCTATTGGAAGCAAGGCTGGCAAGTCAGTGGCTCAGCTTGATGGCCAGGTAAGCTTTTGAGAGCCCGGTGTTGCTATAGTCCTCCCTTGGTGGACACTCGCACTACAGACTGGGCTGTCGTGTCGATCAAAAACAAACATCCCTAACTTCCATAACCACCTCTCCTCCCTGTTTTCATTTCTGTCTTTGTCTCCCACTCTTTCCCAATTCAAGGTCATACTTCTGGATGCCCTATTTTCCCAACCCACTTTCTTCAAAATGCGGCCAATGTTTGTGAATCATACGTACCTATCTCTGTGGTGGCAGGACTTTCTCACACAACTTAAACCCTATTTTTCTTTGAATGAGAGTGCTCTATTGTTGTCCGAATTGTTCATCCAAACCCTAGCAACTTCCCCAAATCGGTATGCTGTAGGAATTTCTGGCTCCACTGCCAACTTGAGCTACCTGGTAAAGGGGATTAGGACTGCTTTATACTTTGGTCAAGAATGCGGAATGGCTGAACTCCTGACCAAGTCATACAGGCTTGACAATCAAAGCCTGCATTGCAGTGATGCCTTCAACCTCTGGTGCCCATCGCTCCATATGAAATGTGACAGCTCGATTGTAATGTACATGGGAAACAATAATATTATACTGTATAGAATACAAATGAGGAAATGCTTCTAGTTGGGTACCAAAGAAATTAGTGAAAAGCTGCACTCAAGGTTTTATGATAATATAATATAATCTTTAACCCTACTTTCATATTTGAACAACTAAGTCACAGATATTTTATAACAATATTAGGCCTGTATCACTCGTCTGTCCAAGTTATTGAATGAAAATAAATGCTTACGTCAATAGCATGTTTGCTTCATGACACTACAACGTTTAGTTTAGTTTAGTTTAGTTTAGTTTAGTTTAGGTGTGAGAGCCAAGATTCAATTTTTATTGCTTTAAATGCGTTTTCAGCCCCTGATTGTACACTTCAGGTGAAACTGTCAAAATCTTTAAAATGAGCATGCACACAATGAAATGCATGCTGGAATCAACTTCAGGATGCTAAAATACACACTGCAGCTCTTTCATGAACACCATCCCTGCACAAAAAGGACAATGTCAAGATTTTAGATAAGACTGTTGGCCAGGACTTTTGGGATACTGGACACATTTTCATTCCCTCAAAACTACTACAAAAGCACAGTCTAGAACCTAATATGACACCGGTGAAGAGGAAAACAACTCTGTCCATTGTAAAGAAATAGCTTTTCTTGTTTTTTTCTAATACAGTATTAATCTTACAACAACTTGTAACCATGCAATACCGATACTGGAGGAATGGACATAGAATTAATGGTATTGAGACACATATAATCATATATTCTAAAAGCTGTTTATTAAAGTATATAGAAATATGATAATACTTTTACTCGCTAGTTTCAGAAAGAGAAACTTTTTTTTGTAAACTACAAATATAACTTGTTGGGTTGTTGACGGATACGTTTGTACGATGGTGCCCATTTGATGAATTGAAGAAAGAAATGACCAATTTGGGACTTTTATTTTGAAATACATTTAAAGACAGGAGTTTGCAGCATACACAAGACAGTCGGGAACCTATGGCAGCAGATTTCAGGTTTTTACTTTCTCACACAACTATGTAAAAAAGTTACTCATTTAGCAACTGATTTGTGATGGTCATATTTGGACATCATGTGATATGTCCAACAAATAATTTCATTAGAGCTACGAGCACTCGCAGCCCAGGCCACTTTTGGGTACTTGCACATTGGGGTACTGGCACATTGGAATTTATTTATATCTTAAATACCCAAACTACGCATAGCCACAGCAACATAATGCGGCAAAATAAAATCCATACCACTTTTATTCCCAGTGACAAGTTGAGCAGTTTTATTGTTATCATGTTTAAATAGTAAATCTGTGGGTGATTCGTACAGAAGGTGGACCTCACATTAGCGGTGCAGCTAGCACCAACTAGTTTAAACATTAAATGTTATTTAAGATAAATCATTTCAATTAATTCCGTATCAAACAATGAATAGCGGTCACAGCTCCTCCTTTCTTCCATGCTGCTTCCCCATGAAGGGCTGTACATGTAAACCCGTTTGCTCTCAGAAACACCACACTAGTGGTGCCCTGGAGGCCGATTGAGTTATTATGATCTTTTATCCACCACGCTGAGGGCTCAAATAAAACAACTGGGCCAATGTTGTCTCTTACTGTCTGCATGGAAATCATAATTCTGCGAAAAGATCCCCATTTTTAATAAATGTACCATTACGTTGTTTTTTTTGTGTGTGTGAAATGGAAGTTAAATTTTTTTAGTATATTGAATATGTAAGCCGGTACATGTACAGTATTCCATTACTCCCCAAGAGTGTCGTAATTCTTCATGCTGGTAAAAAATGTTATCTTGAATTGACAGTCACTGTTTTGCATATGTTGTTGTTCTAATTGAAAAATGTTCGAAATAAATATTACAAATGGGGAATAAAATGTTATCTTGGTCCATTACAAGTTGGCAATCAGGAGGCTTGCGAATTAGATGTTGAGATGGTAATAACTTTCTTATTGACGGTGTCAATGGTTGATAAAGGATGTGTGTGTGTGTGTGTGTGTGTGTGTGTGTGTGTGTGTGTGTGTGTGTGTGTGTGTGTGTTGGGTGATCACAGTCTTGTTGTCTTGAAGTCTGTCCAGATGGACTAAAGGCCACAATGGATGGAGTGGGGAAATACAGAAACCCTAGTATCAAAGGCAAGCTGGATAACTCCAGAAACTTAGCACTTCCAAGTAGCACATGCGTGGGTATCAGATAAACTTAACCCTGCTGTCAGATAGGCCGCCTGGAAGGAACTAACTTGAGGGTCATGACCTTGTAAGCACAAGTCAAATGTTGGCAGCCCACAGACAGTATTGAGGTAATATGCAGTGTTCCAGCCTGGCATGCCAGATGGCTCCAAAATGGACTTTAGAGTTGATGGAACTCTCTGAAGACCCATCTTCGGTTCTGGCTCAATCATCAGAGGAGCCGACTGATACATAAGAAAGATGGCAACTGTCACATGGTGACCACACACTACTATAGAAGATTTCCCCACAATTCATTTTGTTATATGAATCCAGAACCTTGAAAGTAATATCAAAATTAGACAAGTGCGTAGAATATGATTTCACACAATCTTAATTTGATTTATCATGTCTATGAGCTTACATTATTGACTTTCATATATTTTGCCCACAAAACAAACAATGTACCAAGCAGGTCACAATGATACATCACTTCTTAGCTTAAATATCACCATGGTAACCAAAATGACAAACATGTAAGGACGCCATGGCATAGTAATCAACCCTCTCACAACAATATTTTCTAAAATCTTCAGTAACTATGAATAATTGTGAAATCTGTAACTATCACAAATGAGTTTGCTCTTCATGCTGGTACTTTTTTTCTATGAATGAAAATATTTTGTCTTTATTTTATGGGTTGAGCACTGGTTGTCGTTAATAATAAATAAATAATACTATATAGGTTTATGACTGACAAAATGGGATTGATCCACTAATTAAATGAATTAAGATGTTTCCATTAGACATAATACAACAATAATATAATATGTATTATAGCAATATATTTAGTAATATTTATGAATTAAGGGTTAGGCTCAGCAAGAGGTAGATTTTTTCTGAAAAGACAAATTATGTACAGTAAAATCTGTATTGTGCATGCTTTTATAAGTAATACTTAAAAAGAAAAAATGAAAATATCTCAAATACCTGATGTGCTGAAAACAGTTTTTTTTTTTTAATTAAATACAATAAATAAAGAAAGCTTCAGGTTTTCGGGTGTGATTCTTAAGTCTCCCATATGTTTTAGAGGCATGTTTTGGATACCCTCGTGAGGAAAAGTGTTTCAGATGATGGATGGATGGATGGATGGATGGATAGATAGATAGATAGATAGATAGATAGATAGATAGATAGATAGATAGATAGATAGATAGATAGATAGATAGATAGATAGATAGATAGATAGATAGATAGATAGATAGATAGATAGATAGATAGATAGATAGATAGATAGATAGTCAGCTTTGCTTTTACGAAGAGAGCTTCCATAGCATCAGAAGTACACCCAATATTTGAAGTTATCAGTCAGGACAAGGGCACAAAAGACTCATTACAATTACTAAATTGATGTCCCTCCAAAATGTATGAAAAGGAAGCTGTTTTTTAAACACAAGACTTTTAAACTACGTAGTACTACATCATCTACAAGAAAGTTGATCAAATGTGTTGACAAATGTACCTGACTATACACACACCTGACTTTCCAGGAGCATGAATAAAAAAACAAGCAACAAAAAACAGTTGCTACACTTTCCTTGAAATCCTCTCTAATATGAATACCAAGAACAGGAAGTGCATGCAGTCGTCATAGCACCACTATGTTTCCATTGTACTGTTTGGTGCCTTGTCAACAGATCTTGTGTTGACTCTTACCCAGGAACCTCAAACCTGTACATGATACTTCAGTTACAATTACACATAGATTTATTTGGGATTAGACCTTTTTGCATAAACCTCTACACAAAATACTTTAATTTTTTACTAGTCTGTATTAGTCATACAAAAACAACAACTGGTAATTAAGTTGTTGTTTAAAGACCCCAATAATGAAGTTTGATATAACCAGTGAGTTTTGTAGGGTGAAGTTTGGCAAAGTATCCATTTTGCCCATGACTAAACAGGGCATTGAATAAGACTACAGAATTGAAGTTGAGTTGAGCTAAGAACCGTTTTCATACTCTTTGGTCTGGGGATTGAACCCATGACCTCCCAGTGTCCCAGGGAGGACACTGAGCTGCTCTAGTTTTCAAATAAATAAGTGATTGTCAAGTTTTGCAAAGCACGTAACGCTACACACGATTTAACAATCAAATCAATTTGTATGTATATAATATATATGTTCCACCCATCAGTGACGATCTACATCATGTTGCTAGAAAGTAATTCTGCAAAGTATAATGTTGCTCAAGTTTTAAAAAGTGATTCCGTACTTAATTCTTACGCGAGCATACTGCATGTGTTGTCACACATCATTAGATTGCATGCTCAGACATTTCCTAACTTACCTCTTTTGGCTGTTCGTATAAGAACAAAAAGACACAAACTACAATTCATATTTAATGCTGCTTAAAGAAAAACTGACACTTTTGAAGGGTGGAAGAAAATTTGATCTTAGTTGAGATCACTCAAGGAAGACGGTTAACAGTAAATCTACAGATGGCATCACACCTGTAGGCCTTAAAGAAAGCAACCGAACCTTAAAACCACCAAAGTCAATATTCTAAATGGGTTCCAAAACTGAATTTGATACACTCATGACCAGAGATCAGACTACAGTTATCATTATACCTATCCCTTTATTGAATTACTGCTTTTATTGAACTACTACTTAACACAAGAATTTGTTGACTACTTAACAGAGACATGTTTAACCGTAAACACTCCATTCATCAAATTGTACGTATTTATTAATTTACCCAATGCTATAATCTAGAAATAAATATCCATTAAAACAACTCACAGGTGGTTACGTTTGTGCCCAATATGGCACAATTTATAAACAATTACTCATTGTACTTGGTGTAATATTAAAGGATAAATCAAAATCAGTTACATTGTATGTATGTATTGTCTTTGGTATCAAGCTCAGTCAATCCTTGAAAAAAATCATGAAAATCTATTGTGTTGGACAGCTAAATTGTCCCGGTGTTTATGACTTCTCTCTTTGTGCTTTCACACCTGCTGTTTAGTGCGGGGATAATCACTCTCATTGTAGGCAGTCATTGACAAATGGCGTTATGTGATTTTACTAACAATAGGCACAACCAAAGAAAAAGCTTCAAAGTGTATGGTTGATGAAGTCAGGGAGCAAAGAGTAAATTATCCTATTTTTTCCACATTATAACGGCAAATTTGTCATTATAGTAATGCATTTGCATTGAGAACTTGAGACAGTTGGCTTAAATATTTATAAAGTAGGAATGCATTTTTTTTTACACTTCGGATGTCATTTATAAAGATAAAAGACAACACCAAGTGACACCTTGACAGATTTTGTGTCTCAGAATACATTAAAATGCTAATTGCCTCAGTTGGGCAAAGGTCAGGATTCCAAGGCATGCATTCACTTTCTTGTTCCACTGCCATCATTTCGAAACACATGCAGAATATGATTTTGCACTCTAATCATTTCTGGGTGTCATAAAATAATAATAATAATAAAAGCCCCCTTGGAGGCCACTTGTTGCTCTAAAATTCATCCATCCATTTTCTAATCTATACCATTTTGTCATTTAGAGTCACGGGTAATTACAGCCAATCACAGCTGACTTTTTGCAAGCGGTGTCATAGCATTGGACTGGTCACCACTCATTTGCAGGGCACATATAGACAAAAACTCACATTCACAATTATAGACAATCTCAATGAAATTTACAAGCATGGTTTTGGAATGTTGGGGGAAACTGGAGTACCAGGAGAAAAAAATAAAAGCATCAGCACACATGCTAACCACTACTCCACCATACTGCCTGCTCCCAAAAAATGTATTCAAATAGTAGTAATATAGTTTCAGAGATTGAAGAAGACTAGATGATACAGAAAATGATGACGATCAGGCATTCTATTACAGTATTTTTATTGAGACATTACACATGACCAAATGATTAAGTCTACCGGTAAATTGTTTTAAAAACTCTGTGGATGTGTTATAACTTATAGTAAAAGCCTATACATGTCATGACGACGTGATTTCATGCTTGGCTAATTCACTTGGCATTTTTATTTGTGATTTACATAATAAATTAGACATGAGACTTTTACATCATTAGGGCAGATTTTATGATTGAATACACACTTAAGTTAGTGCTTGAATAAAATACTCTCAAAATTGCATTTAAGTACCACTAACAGTAAGCTGAGAACTCTTTTGAAACCCAATAAAATGTATGCAGTGGTTCCATCTAAAGGTCATCAGTGGTTACTACAGGAAACACAACATGTCAGTTTCTAACATCTTTTTGTAGTTGACTGACTTCATATAGACGCACTTCTAAACTTCCAACAAAAAGACATTCATTGTATGTGTGTCATGTATCAGCACGACAGAGGAATGAGAGAAAAAAATGCATTATCTGCAAAATAAGTTCTATCACTGAGACCATTGACAGTTGCACTCAGAGGAATCTAAGAGGTCTCTGCATGTCATTGACCAGAGAGTTATGTTCCAAACAGCACAGATTACTTGCTATAATACAACATTTCTGAATTGTAAGCAGCCCTATTATCGCCAGGCACATGTATTAGCTCTGAAGCCAAGACAATTGAGTGGAGTATTTACTAATAACCTCAGACAAACAGTCCTCATGCCTTCCGTGAAAGACATGTTCCTCAGGAAAAAGGATCAATCAATATGATGAGATGTGACAAAGACAGCTCACAATGGCAATATAATAGTTTGGTGCAGTAGTAAAAGGTTCAGTATTCAGATGAACTACATACAATCAGTTTTTGAAATGCTTGTCAATTCCTGATGTGTTCATACAGTGAAACCTTGATTCAACAGATCCACAACCAAAAGACTCAGGATTTAATGGACAGAAAATAGTGCACAGTCCACTCAAACGCCTCTTTGGAGATGATTTGTCAAAGTCTAGAACGGGCAAGAACTCTTCGGACGCGTGCCATTGCAAGCAAAAACAAAAACATGTCCGATGGTGCTGTACGTTTATGAACAGTTTAATTTTCCAAAAACATTCATCCAAATGAAATACCAGAAGTTCAACGCAAATCAATAATTTCCAAATAAAGACCACAATACAACACAAACAAAAACACAATCACAACCCATGTCAAAAAACACTCTGGTTCACATACCTGACACTCAATAAATACCTTGAGCTTCCAATTGAATCATTTTTTCGGGGCACATGAGCCACTATTCACCCGAAACAAGCGATCACACCCAAAAGAGAAAAAAATGAATAATGTAATATGGCTCCAAAACAGTATACAGTAGACGAGAGCAGTCTAACAGACATGTCTATGTGACAGCCATGTCGGCAGAGACGACGTTCCCATCAAAGGCAATGCATGGACATATTTGGCAGCCATGTTGGCAGGGGTGACAGTCCCAGAAAAGGTAATGGAAAGCATGAATATTAGCTTAGCATTGCCATAGGCACGCTGTTCAAAAAAAAAAAACGTTTGTCATATTGTAACGATGGTGAAATAATCAGGCCAAGTATGGAGTTAACAGCTCGTTTTAATCAATAGTTTTCAAAGAACAAAACAGCAGACTCAACTACCAGAACACTAGTCAATAGCGCGCGTAGCTTCCCAAAAAACAGTCTGTGATGCCTTCAAGGCCCGTCCAGACTGTCGGAAACTACTCAACCCGAAACCCACCCCAAAGGTTCCTACACTATTTACTTATTCCTACCACATTGTTAATGAAGCAAACGTTTGTACACATTTCTTGAGCCACATTTCTTCTGCCCCAACCAATGCCCCCCCCCCCCCCACAGTTGTGTGGTGCATTAAAATTGGAGGGGAGTTGTAGGGCAAAGACGGTGTTTCCACCCCCCCCCCCCCCCCGAGTGTGTTATGTGCCCTATATGTCTATAAAAGTGTATTGTGCAAAACTAGTGCAGTGAATTAAGAGGAGCGACCAGCGGGCCCCCCCCCCCCCAACCTGGCGGGGGCGGGAGGCGCACCCGCCCACCAAACCCCCATCCACCCCACCGGGACCCCGGCAGGGCGATAGGGCTCGCCCCCCGCATACCGGGCCCGCCCGAGGTGCCAGGAGGTCCACCGGAGCGGGGCGGGCACAATACCAAACCACCCGCCCTCCCGGCCCCCGGAGCGCCGAGACCCGGGCCACGGATGGAGCCCCCGGCCCAGGGGAGGGGGAGGAAGGCGGACCGGGGGGGCGGGGTGGGGACGACAAGAAGGGCAGGAGGCAGCGGCAGGGCCACAGAGAGAGGGGGAGAGGAGGAGGAAGGGTGACGAGGGAGAAGGGACAGGGAGGCGGAGGACGGGCGGGGAGAGGCGAGGAGGGAGAGGCAGCAAGGGGGAGGAAGGGGGAGTGGAGAGGGGACCACAGGGCACCCCGGCGGCCCACAGGCCCCGAACCGCGTCGCCGGGCCCAGAGCGACGGACCACGCCGGTGCGGCGCCGCCCCGGACACCAGGGAGAGCCCCGCAACGCAGCACCCCCCAAGAGACCCAGGGAACGGCCAAGACGCAGCCGCCACCCAGCAGCCAACAGAGGGGCAGACCCGCCCACGTCCAGCCAGGGGGGGACAGCACCTATAGAATTAACTCCACTGGCATGCAGTGAATCCGAATATTAACCCTTAGTGCCCATTGGAGGTGAATCTGCTCGATCTTGTTGGCAGCAACTGGTTTCCTTACTATAAAAACACAACCATTAGTTACAAATTGCCAAATACAGAAACATTAATGTAAGTTATCACGATGTGGTGGCTCTCGCTAACAGGCAGAATTAAGGAACCAGAATTAGGTTCAAATATTCTATATACTTAGACCATGTTTCTATAAATTTTGATATTTGGTTTTTATTTGAGGCAGATATTTTTTCCATTAAAATGTGATTTATGAGGAGGTTAGACCATTGGTCGATATTCAGAGTTTGTTTATTTTTCCAGTTAACAAGGATTGTTTTATTTGCGATAGTAAGGTCTACAAGTGTAGATTGAAATTGTTTATGTGGTAAGTCAGTTGTTGTTAGGTCGCCTAGCAAACACAAGTTTGGAGATAAAGGTATCCTACAGTCCAAGATAGCGGAAAGTTTTTCTAAGATTTTAGTCCAGAAATACATAACCGGAGTACATAACCATAAAGCATGAAAATAAGTGTCTGTAGTGTTTTGTAAACATTGGAGACCAATGTCGGAGTCTGAGAGTCCCATTTTCATCATCATATATTGAGTAATGTATGTTCTATAAATAATTTTATATTGGATAAGTTGTAAATTTGTGTGTTTTGTCATTTTAAATGCGTTTTCACAAACTTGAATCCAAAAGTCAGATTCCGGAGCTATAGACAAGTCAATATGTCACATTTCTGTCGCATTTAACTTTGTAATTAGTTGTCGTCACCACTGTCACAAGGCCTTGTGTTCAGGTGGAGCGCGCTCTGTTTGAAGGAGCGTGGCTCTGCTTGGAGCAGCACACGCATGGAAATGTTGAACATATTTTCTAGTTTGTATTTCATGTTTTACAAGTGCTCAATGTGCTGACCACGGGGGCAGTGCGGACAGTCAAGCCGATTAAAATTCATCTAAACACCTTTCTGATATTTCTCCACTATCTTTCTGCGCAACATTGGAGGAGTTAGTGATTCTCTACCCATCTTCGCTTCTGAGAGACACTCTCACTCTGAGCAGCTCTTTTTATACTCCAATCAAGTTGCCAATGGACCTCATTAGGGCACTTTTGTGCACAAGGAATATACCTTACTGACAATTCCGTGACGACGTCACAAGTCAAGATGGCCGTCAATTTGGTGAACGAAATCTATCTTCTCATTGAAAAGCGTTGGACTTTGGATTGTTGTAACTTGATTTGCGAGGATTATTTTGATTTCAAATGGTGATGAGATGTCGTTTGTATGATACTCACAAGAAAAAGCATTATAATCTGCTATTTGTTTTCACCGTATAAAGGAAGCATTTGCATTGTGTTGAATTGGGGACAGATCAGAAATGCCCGGATGTTCGGAAATGTCAATAGAAGTTTTTAAATAAACATTACACACACATAATAATGATTAATAATACCCCACAACTATTTTTAATAACAGCCTATTATGGCAACATGATTGCAAGACTTGTAGGATAGAAGTAATTTACAGTTTTGGTTTGCACTAAATTATAGGTAATAATTTAGCTAATAATAGCTTTGTGCCTGCTGATTTAGTAGAAACTACTAAAAAATAAAGAATTTTCAATACAATTAACCTTAAGGAACAAATCAAAATTAAAATGGGATCTTTAAAAGGTGCTAAACTCTAGTTAACATGACTCTCTCTGGCCTTGACTCTGAGTCTTCATGCGTCTTTGATTTCATCCAAGAGAACAGAGAAATGCTTCCCTTGACTGCTTGCTGTAGCTCCTTTTCTTTTCCCCCTTTCAGCCTCTCCTTTCTAGGCATTATGCTACAATTACTAAATAAATAGACCAATTGTAACCAAACAAACCAATAGCATGAGAATAAATAGGAAGGCAAAAGGGTATTTTTCACAGGCAATTGACAATTCCAAACATCCGGGTATTTTTGATATTTCCACAATGCAACACAATGCAAATGCTTTGATCACCAATGACGTATTAGATTTTTTTTGCCTGTGACTACTAGCATAATACAAACCAGACACAAACAATAGTTCATCACATTTTGAAGTCAAAATAATCCCCAAAAATCAAATTACAATAATCCAAAGCACGGATCACAGAGAGTTTCCTTTCACCGTCATTAGTCTTACTATGTGGTGGTTATTACATTATCTATTATTGAATTAGCGTATAGCATTTTAAACTAGGTGGCTAATATCGGCTAATTTATGCTCAGTTGTTTGTGCTGTATGAGACATGCTACTTCACAACAAAATTATTATAGGTAAGGAATAGAGGGCAAACAAACAATACAATTTCACTGGATTGGCTGGGGTGGAGCAGCAGGGGAAGGAGTCTATGTCTGTCCCATACCGCGACAGTGGGTAATTAGCGTTCACACGACAAAGGACGCATATTGTTTTGTTTTTTTAACATGCAATTAATCATGCAGCTTTTCTAAAAGATTGTGTCAACATTGGAAAAAATAAAAGAACTTTCCAAAGGGCAGTTTTTTTTTGAGAGAGGGCAGAGGGGCAGGGGTGTGAGCACCACTAGGGGTCTACCTGTGCACTCCAATGATGGGACACTAGTGTCAGTGAAGTGTAACACCCCAGCATAGGTACTGTTTACGTGCAGTAAAGAGATTCAAGATGAGGAGCTTGAGTGGATCAAGGGAGGAGGAAGCAGAGAGATTGAGCGTAACAAGCAAGCACACGTACAGCCTTTTTTTTCCTACCCGCACGCACATACTGCTACCCCTCCCTCTGTCTCTCCCTCTCTCCTTACTATTACAGCAGCATTAGAACATGAGCTGCTCAACTGTTCCAAGATGTCAGAACTACAAAGCTCCCTTGAATGAGGGAATGTGGGGCCCAGGGTGGCGAGGGAGTCAGGAACAGCTGGCCCAGTGGTGGGGCCTCTTGTTCCCTCGCTCTACAGCCGCGAGCTAGCTGGGACAAGACGGGGACATTTGGTGAGTGAGTTTATGTGAGGGAAAGAGGAGGGTGAGCATATAGAATCAGGGAATGTATTTTAGTCTTCCCAGGGTGGAAGGAGATGAGCAAGGATGACCAGCTCCAGGTCCTCTTGACCAAAATTGGAGAAGACAGACAATAGGCGTCACAAGGGAAGAAAAGTGTGGCTGCAGAAGGTTGAAGACTTGCTGTTAGATGGTATTATATTAGATTTTTTATTTATTTATTGAAATTGATCAAAATGGCGTCATGGCCTTGAAATCCACGACGATCAACAATCTTTTGCCCCGACACTCACCCCAGGTTTACATACATATTAATGCTATCATGGCAAAAAGCATTGCCATAATAACTATTAATCCCTTTCCTCCTCAAAATCATCAGCTTCCACTTGATCTCTCTGAAAAACATTTGTACACTTAAAATTAAGAGAGTATGGTGATATATCTTCAGTTAATAATTCTACACATTTAAATACATGTTTAATTATTGATTTACGTCAGAAATATGCCCAACTGTAAGTCTGCATCATTCATATATGTCATGTTTGGATCTGTTTTCCTTGTGTGTCTTCCTTGTCTTGTTAAGTGTGATCCTGCCCTTCCTCGTGTGATCCAATCAGTGCCCTCAGCCACTTGTGTCTTGCCCCAGGTGTGTCTTGTTGTGTTGTTAGTGTTTGTGTATTTAGTCTGCTGTCTCCCCTCTGTCTGTGTGGATTCATTGTTTTCCCCCCCATGTCATGCTGCCCATTTTTTGCCTCGTCTTTTCCCCATGTCATGCTGTTCGTTTTTGCCTAGTTGTTCCCCCATGTTTTGGTTCTAGTTTTGGTTTATCTTCGAATTTGGAAGATCACCTTTTGTTTGTAAGTAATTAAAATTCCTTTTTTTTTTTTGATTGAACCTCTGCCTCCTCGCCTTGTCTTCCCGCATTTGGGTCCTCAAGCTCCCCCATCCTGACAGAATGATCCCACCTGAGAAGGACCCAGCGGGAGCGCTGAAGGCCAAGTTGTGGAATCAGGAGGCACGCCTGTCACGCCATGAGGAGCTCCAGCACGCCATGGCCGCCCAAATGGACCTACTATCGTCCTTGATTGAGGGAGTCGGGCGTCGTTGGGCTTCAGCTGGCGGCGCTCGGAGTCACCAGCCCCAACTCCCCGAACCACGTCTGTCGCACCTTCAACTCCCCGAACCGCGTCTGCCGCTGTTCCAAGTCCCCGAACCGCGTCTGCCGCCGCTGTTCCAAGTCCCCGAACCGCGCCTGCCGCCGCTGTTCCAAGTCCCCGAACCGCGCCTGCCGCCGCTGTTCCAAGTCCCCGAACCGCGCCTGCCGCCGCTGTTCCAAGTCCCCGAACCGCGTCCGCCGCCGCAGCCCCAGGTCCCCGAGCCGCGTCCGCAGCCCTAGGTCCCCGAGCCGCGTCTGCCGCCGCAGCCCCAGGTCCCCAGCCGCGTCTGCCGCCGCAGCCCCAGGTCCCCGAGCCGCGTCTGCCGCCGCAGCCCCATGTCCCCGAGCCGCGTCCGCCGCCGCAGCCCCAGGTCCCCGAGCCGCGTCCGCTGCCGCAGCCCCAGGTCCCCGAGCCGCGTCCGCCGCCGCAGCCCCAGGTCCCCGAGCCGCGTCCGCCGCCGCAGATCCAGGTCCCCGAGCCGCGTCCGCCGCCGCAGCCCCAGGTCCCCGAGCCGCGTCTGCCGCGGCAGCCCCAGTTCTTATCAGGATGGGGGAGCTTGATGACCCAAATGCAGGAAGACAGGGCGAGGAGGCAGAGGTTCAATCAAAAAAAAAAGGAATTTTAATTACTTACAAAGAAAAGGTGATCTTCCAAATTCGAAGATGAACCAAAACATGGGGGAACAACTAGGCAAAAACGAACAGCATGACATGGGAAAAAGATGAGGCAAAAAACGGGCAGCATGACATGGGGAAAAACAATGAACCCACACAGACAGAGGGGAGACAGCAGACTAAACACACAAACACTAACGACACAACAAGACACACCTGGGGCAAGACACAAGTGGCTGAGGGCTCTGATTGGATCACATGAGGAAGGGCAGGATCACACTTAACAAGACAAGGAAGACACACAAGGAAAACAGATCCAAACATGACAATATACAAATGTTATATAACTAACTGCACAACGTTCTCAATTCAATTAGTTTGGTGCTCCTGACAGACCTCGACTCCATCGCCTCCATTGCCGAAACTGGATATTTCTTTCAACACTTTTCACATGTTTTGCACTTGTGAAATAAAAGGAATACAATTGTTGGCGCTATTAATTACACTAGGCAAGCGTGTCGCTAATCGCTAAGACTTATCGGTATGGTGGTTATGGTGCTTGTGGAGTCGCGATGTTAATGGTTCTTGAAGGAACAGAATTGTCAACACATACCTCCACATGGCGGCCATTTTTCGGCAAATCTCTAATGTTATTTTGCCTAATGTCACTCTTGCCAAAGTTGTATTTGCTAAAATGCTAAAAGCCTTCAAAGGGAGGAAGGAAGACACGTCTGCCACGTCGTGACACGCTTCCCGCGGCA
The DNA here is from genome assembly GCF_051991255.1 of Vanacampus margaritifer. NCBI lineage: Eukaryota > Metazoa > Chordata > Actinopteri > Syngnathiformes > Syngnathidae > Vanacampus > Vanacampus margaritifer. The sequence goes on from NC_135437.1 coordinate 4,200,409, forward strand.
GCTCCAAAATGAAAGTCACTATAAAATTCAGCTGTTAAGACACTTTTATTGTGACCAGGTCCGACAACAACAGTGCCTCTAACTGTGCGCAAATGACATTTCAGAGCCAGTCACCGCACAACGTCTTGTAACCTTACTTCAAGCCTTGAAACTAATAATGAATTGTAACGCAACGCATTTCATATACAATAACGATAACAGCGTTTCAAATATGGGGAGAATAATCAGTTATATTAGTCCGTTTATGGGGGGGAAAAGGGGGAGTTACCTAACGACATTAGTTTAAACGTTATCCCCAACACTGCTTATTAGATAATCTTATAAGACATAAAATTGTTAGCCATTTGACGTTCTTGGTCGGGAAGGGGCAAAATCCGTGACAAAAACGGCCCGATTGTCTTTAAGTGTGTAAAATATGCTATGTGCATGTACAATACCCAGTTACAAGAAACACTACCAACATGGCAGGACACATTTTCTGGCAGCACAAAGGTGAACTATTCACTCCTCATTTGCAATTAAACTTCAACAGACCTCAGCTCCTGCAAAAAACGCAATAGGGTTATTTATAGCTGCAGCCTTATTCTGTGGTGGAAAACACTGGATTTAAACATTTAATTAGCCACGCTATAAGTCCAGAAAATTGTGTCTTACAAAAAAAGTGTTGCTCTCTGTGTATGAAAAGAAAAAGTTTAAGGGATCTGAGGTCTGAGTTATTTGCTTCAAGAACCACTGAGAATTAGACCACAGTCACAGCACACTATGTCAATAATGATTGGGAGATGTTAAATCCAGTCCTTCACACTAGTCTCATCTATGAGGTATTAATCACAAGTGATAATTTGGCAAGCAATCCTAGAATGTAAACTGAACAGACAAAATACAACCACCCATGTGACCATAGAGATATTATTAGATCACATATACTGTATTTTAACCCTTCCATGGTGTTCGGGGTCTGTGGGAACCACAATCCCATACAAAACACAGTTCTTATAAACCCGAACTCCATACGAGTTAAATAAATAACTTATCGCTGACGTCGGATAGTCACAATTTAGCAAATTTCGTATATTTTTTCAAAAATCTGTACTTTTGGTCTGTCCACACCTGTGAATGTCATTTTTACAAATTATTGACCAATCTAAAGTGTTGAAAATGGCTTTACTCTCTTTGATGATGCAATGTTAATTGTTGAACAAACATGACGTTTTTGGCGTCTCCTGAAAAGTGCAGATTTCAGAGGTACAAGTTTTGGGACCCGACACCACTGTTATTTAAATTTAACCATTCGTGCCTAGCATTACATAGGAATAATGGATACTGTATCACTTATATGCAGTCCATCTTTTGAAATACTGTATAAAATTGAATGAACAAAACCAATGATCGTAGTCTTGATTAGTCTAAAAATGGCACAAGGTCTCTGTGCTAATATAAAAAAAATTAAAAATTATTGAGAATCGAATACAATTGAGACCCTAAACTTGAAAATCAAATTGAATCAAAGATTTGGAGAAACATGACACCCCTAATATATATACATACCAGGGCCTTTGTTATTTATTCTAGTACTTATGTGGACAATGTAGATTCTGGTGCGCTTGAAAATATATCATACCACACACCACAAAACAGTTGCTTGCGTCAGCACCAATTCTAAATGACTGTGTTTACCAAAAATACTGCACCAACAACCTACAGCTTAAAATCAAATGTGCAAGTGTAAAAGTTAAAGGCAGCTTGGATTGGGAAAGAAACCAAAAGCTCAATGACGGAAGCCCGGTAATATTTGTAAATATCAGACATTTGGAAATGCATTCACACAGAATCACATGCACACACAAGGGCAGGGAGCTGAATCTCCATCTGCTTATGCTCTGTGCGTAGGGAGACATGGAAAATTACAGAGAGAGGTCTTTGTGGCTTCCATTTTGTCTTTGGTGTCAGGGGAAGTGTGACTTAAAAAGGAAGAAGATGAAAGGAAACAAAACTATTTTCGACAAGAGTACACACTGCGTTGTTTGACGCTCAGCACAGATTTTGGAGCGTCCAAGGGGGTCACACCATAAAACAAATTTTACACCAAAGCCTCACTTCACAACACATAAAAAATCAGTAATGATTGAGAGTTTGCCATATTCAATTTGATTCATGTTTGCATCATGTGAATGACTTTAAGCATACAGCAAACATAGACCTCTATAGATGTAGATATCCATAAAACGCATAAATAACATTATTAATGGAAGAGAATGCTACAGAAGCCACAGATCGCCGAGCTCCACAACAGCAATGCATGTTTTTAAAGAACAGAATGTTTTGTATTATTTTTCCAAAAGGTTTCCATTTGAATATCCCATCCGGTTGACCACGTGCTCATTCAACCCAAACAGCAATTCCATGAAGTTCTTTCTTTAGGCAGCCCAGGGAGGTATAAATTAAGATTAGAGCCAGCCTTAAAACCGGATCCTAATTGTGTACATTTGTAATTATACAATGGTACGCCTTTTTCCTTTCAGAGTGGCGTGAACATCTGGAATTGGGTATCCAAAAGGCTTCCTATCCGCTGCAAAGAGAGAAAGATTAACATAGACTGCCACATAAACAAGACAGAAAATATGACAGAGAACAACAGAAGAAAGGGAAAGTAATACAAGTTATAAAGATTCGGTGGCTACAAAGTAGCAAAGTCTTTGTTTCAATTTTATTCCCCAACATGCAAGGTAAGTGCTGGAGGACAACAATGATGATTTGTGGAGTTCCACTTTTGGCGCAGAGGACAAAAAAGTACATGGACAAACCAGACAGCTGTTGAGTCAGCCCAAGAGTCCCAGCTGCTCCAGCTAATAATCCCGTGATCTCCAAGCATCTTTTGAGAGGCATGTAATGTTTAGTGGCGTATGATTCAAGATAACAAATTAGCAATGTGAGAGCATCTAATAAATCTGATAATTGAGATTATGTCTCTGATGAACTGGACTGTCAAAATGAAAAAACATTGTTTACTTTGTATGTCATATTAAGACCTACTTTTTAAAACCAGTTCCAGCTACAGTATATTGAGCTCTATAAACACCAGCAGATATTGTCATTTGCATCCTGTGCTTGTACCATACAGACATTCACCAGTTTGTTTGTCCTCTTGGTCTTATCAAAAGTATATATTTTCTTCATATTGAGGGTTTGAATGACAGCTAGCGGACTCTGTATTGGTCTGTTGCGGTAAAGACGGGGCTAAGGCGAACCTCTCAATTTACCGGTCGATCTTCGTTTCTCTCCTCACCTATGGTCACAAGCTGTGGGTTGTGACCAAAAAAACAAGACCCTGGATACAACCTGCCTGAAATGAGTTTCCTCTGCAGAGTGTCCGGGCTCTCTCTTAGAGATGAGAAGCTCGGTCATCCGGGAGGGAGTCAGAGTAGAGTCACCGCTCCTCTACGTTGAGAGGAGACAACTGAGGTGGCTCAGGTATCTGGTTCGGATGCCTCCTGGACGCCTCCCTGGAGAGGTGTCCTGGGCATGTCCCACCGGTAGGATGCCCTGGGGGGCAATCCAGAACACGCTGGAGAGACTACGTCTCTTGGCTGGCCTGGGAAACATCTTGGGATCCCGCCGGGAGAGCTGGACGAAGTGGTTGGGGAGAGGGAAGTCTGGGTCGGATAAGCGGCAGAAAATAGCAGAAAAGTTTGCTGACACATGCAACATGCATTTCGTGTTCTGCCATTCAGGCGTCAATGTGACATACTCCCTCACACGCAAGTTATTTCATTTTAGAACAGATGCAGCGTTCCGAGTTTAGACAGGTGTCAGGGCCCGCGCTTCATCCCCGTGAGCCCTGCCCATTTGTTCCCTATTTGTGTGTATGTGAGCATGAGAAAATCACACTGCTGGGCGAGGTGGAGGATACAGGTGCATGTAATCACAATCAGCAGCCTACAAAAGCCAGCCTTGGACTTCACTTCAGCGCCAGATCAAGTCTAACTGTCACACAGTCAGTTGCATCCAGCTTATTGCCTGTCTTTGAGTAGCACTTTATTCTAATTACCACTCTTTGTCTAGATTTAATGCACCTGCCGAAGCCGTACCTTTGCCAGCCTGCCGAAGCTAACTCGCCTGTGGATCGCTTACCCGGACTCGACCCCCCCTTAGTTCTCCCGCTCACATCAGTCCACTAATTAAGAGACTTGCATGTGCGCAAGTGACTCTGTTTGCCTCCCGTGTCTCATCCCACGCCTTCGAACCCTAACAACAGGACAACTTGCATTTCATATATTGCACTTTATCATCTGGTTTTGTTGAAAAACGTTATTCAGCTTTTATATAACAGACAGATTCCATTGTCGTTTTGGCTGTTCTTCAATATGAGGAGCTTGTAGAGCTTGAAACGCAAACATTATAAAAATGTGACAAGGAAAAGAAGCAAAATGTGAATACGATCATACAGCTTTTTTTTTTGGGAGGGGGGGGGGGGGTGTTAGTTCACCTTCGTGTTAGCTGGCACGTTATGCCCTGGAGGATGGGGAAAAGTCCATTCTGGGGGTGGACGGTGCTATTGATGCCATGGCGACTCGTGATACAGAAAAATCTAATTACTATCTGAATCATACTTCTGCTCCACACACAAATTGTAATGTCATGTAATTCAACTGCATGGCTTTGTGCCCTACTTCGTGATACAAAATCCCACATGTTTGAAAGTTTGACATTTACGACTCTTAAGATATGTGTACGGCTAATGTGTGGATATATTTGACCATAAATGTGATCATTAGCACAATCATTTGCAAAAGACGAAAGTCTATCCTCAAACACAGTCTGGCTACGTTGTCGCATCTTACAAGCTATGCTACAGAACAAATCAGACCAGCTAGCTTGCTGAAGAGAAACTTGTGCAAGACTATTTCTAATTTCAACATCTACAGTCAGTGTAATGTAAATTGTGTTTTGAATCGCTTGTTTTTATTTGCTCCTATATCTGTCCATCTAAATGTCTTTAGCTCCACTGTTGCGCAGAAAAGTTTGGCCACCGCTGTACTGTCCTAAAGAGGGGAAAAAACGGCCATAATTTATTAATTTGACTTTGGCTCAACTTACATCATATTATCGTCCACCAAAAACCATTTGAAGCTGTTCAACCCCCTAGGCCATGACACTTTTGTATTATTATTTTTTCTGCTGGATGAGCCAGCATTCAAACTGGTTTCCCTTCCCTTCAAAGAGTCTTTTTGTATTTCATTCCATAAAACACTTTCTTATACAACAAATCGCAATCGCAAATGCAACGTGAATCAATCTGAAGGAGGTCAAGCCTGTTTGATTGACACAAGAGTAAAGAAACAGTTAATTAATATCTCTCACTAACCAGCACTCATATGACCTGTCCTTTGAAACCTGAGCCAACAGTAATGTAACTCCTGATAGGTACAATCTTAACACTAAGTCAGGCAATTGCAATCATTTCCTCCATTTATTGTTACACACAGTAGTTACACAAGGAGAGCAGTCTTGCACAAATAATTTCTGCAGCGTTATTGAAACAAGTGAGAGGAAGCTTACTTTAGTAGGAAGAGAAAGTACAAGCAGCTAGTGTAGTGGCTTCTTTTGAAATTGAGGTCATTTTACAACCGGAGCCTCTTTTCACTTATCAAAAATGTGTATATAAAAGTACAGGGATATAAGGTCCACAACACCCCCTTTTTCAAAACTCAAAAAGTTATATATATATATATATATATATGTATATATATACAAAAATATGCATTTTCGGCATTCGGCAGAAATTAAATTAAAGCCGAAAGAGGACGTTGTGATGACGCAAGCAAAAAATAATAAAAAATGCTGCAGGCAAGCGTCTGTTTGAATTAAAGACCAAACGCGGGGGTGAGTGCCTCGCTGTTCGCTGGCATTTGTGAGGACCGGAAGCCTCATTGTGCACACCAGAGAAGGAGAGGGGCGTCGCTTGGTAAACTATGTCAAAAAAGAGAGCGCTGTCGAGTCCTAATCCTCATAGGTGAGCCACTCTTTCTCCTGCAGCGCCTTCCTTTTTTTTTTTGATGCGAGCCCCTCAAAGGATTCCACTTTTTCACTTGCATTCTGATGGCCATGCTAAACACTTTAGCTAATGTTAGCACTATTGGTATCAACAGTTTTAAACAAGTAAACACTTACCACTATCTCCGGGTGACTACAGACCTGTACAGGACGCCGTGTGTGACTCTGCAGTCAGTTCCCAAAGCCGAATGCGAAGACATTTATATTTTTACAGTGTTGGCGAATCCAGATCCAGAAAGTAAAAACCCTGCCACAGATTGGCTTTAGCCACAGGTGCTTCTACTTAACTGGCAGGTAAACAACCTCATAGAAGCACCCGTTGAGTAGAAGCACCTGTGGCTAAAGTCAAACTGTTTCTGGGTTTGTTCTCTCTGGACCTGGATTCCCCAACCCTGTTTATTTATTTTTAAACCTTGGTGAATATGTCAATGTGCCGATTTTAAGTGTGCCGCACTGTGTCCCGCTCCAAATAGCCTACAAATGCGTCATCCGCACCGTACCACACGCATCCATGCCCGCCGGTGCAAAAGACTGTACATTGACTATAAAGTGCAATTGCACCGCTACAAAATGCTCAGTTGCTCACCCCGCGTTTCGTGTTTAATGTATCATTCGCCAACATATCTGTGGTGTGGACGCATTTCAATTTATATTGTGCTTTGATAAAATGCCAGTGCTAAAAATGCCAAAATATTTTATAATAATATTATAATTTTAATTAATTATAAGAAATGCAATGAAACCCAAAAAAAAATCATATATTTTTTTCGCCGTTTTGGTTTTCGGCCAAGCATTTCTCATTTTCGGTTTCGGCCCAAAATTTTCATTTCGGTGCAGTTAATTAAAGTGAGCAATAACATAACATCAAAAATCTTTTTGAGAGGGGAAGCAAAAATAAACAACTGAGATCATGTGTTTGCACAAGTATGCACACCCTCATATACAGTATCTAGGTGTGTAGCTGCGTTCAGAATGAGCTAATCACATTCAAATTCAGAGAAAATCCAGGCAGGCATGAGGTAAACAAGCAAACTGTACACATGAATGCCGGTGCCCAGATTCAAACCCACAACCTCTGCACTGTGAGGCGCAGCCTGTCCGAAAATCATTATTTATAAATTACAAATGTATCTTTGTTCATCTACCTATGCCACTGATGTACGGTATAGTGACACCCAGAAGAAATTAAATGCTCTTCCATTAGATGGCCAAAGTTACAATAACTGTGTATCCAATTAGTGCCATTCATACAGCGAAATCGTGTATTCTTACGAGTATGGCAGATTTATGTTTATTTTCCCAGCCCCAAATTTCATACTAAGTAGACTACATTGTGTAGAGTAAATTGAGTAGATCATTAATATTTCAGTATTCATATTGTACCTTTTATGACACTTTGGCTTGGTGGTGTGCTTTGTCATTTTATTAAATAAATGTATTTTTTTCAATTCAGTTGTACAGGTTGTTGACACAACTACTGTGGACAGATTGGTTGCACCCAAATTCAGCAGGAAAAGAGGGAGACAATGGGGATGAGGAAAATATTAGATTATGGGTTAATACTTTAATAGAGGAATGGTTCAGACAGGGAGAATTCCTTGACAACAAAGTGGCCCACGACAAAATGAGTTTGACACCCTTGTTCTATTTGAACAACTGAAAATGGATGGATTTCAGCAACTCCAACCATTAATTGTCGAAAAGTTTTGAAATTATTTAGCATTGTCTCATTTTGTTTTACAGTACAAAAACCTGACATTTGAAAAATACTGTGTAGAGGTTTTGCATATGGTATTTCTATCTAAAAAATCTTTCTAAAATTTCAATTTTTGTCTAGGTTTTACTGACAAACCTGAGAAGCACCAGAATATTTTCTCCTTCATGGCTCACCAGGAAGGATCACATCATGACAACCTTTCAAAGATGGTCTGCATCAGATGAAACACCACAAAATGTTACTTGAGTGTCCCACATCCCCCCAGTGAGTGAATTGGCAGAAAGAAAGTGGCCATTTTTGCTAACTTGTATCTTCTAAATGGGCACAAAATGGCATTCCTGGTCTCATTACAAAGTCTTCAAGGCATTGGCCAAAAGTGTGCTTATGTTATTTCTCTGATGCCATTACCTGGCGAACTGCAATCCATTCAGCCTGTGTGATTTCACTTTTAACAGTGCAAATGGTATGTGGTTACAATATGAGTACATTAAAATATGTGCTTGCTTGCCTTGGCAGGTGGCATTCACACTCAGGCACACAAAGTCACAACCATGCAGATGACTCACATGCCATGACATCTGGTTAGTGTTGGATACATTGTTAGAGGCACCACGGTGACTTAACACTGAACATAATGCAAGAAAAATGGCAAAGCTATGAAATAAAATGCGGTATAACAACATAGGACCTTGGGTTATCCCTTTATGATTTTTCCTTTATTAACAATAAGGAACATTGCTGCCAGTAACAGACAAATACTGTGGACAGATTGGTTGCACCCAAGTTCAGCAGGAAAAGAGGGAGACAATGGGGATGAGGAAAATATTAGATTCTGGGTTAATACTTTACTAAAAGAATGATTCAGACTGAGAGAATTCCTTGACAACAAAGTGGCCCATGACAAAATGAGTTTGACACCCTTGTTCTATTTGAACAACTGAAAATGGATGGATGGATTTCAGCAAGTCAAAGCATTGTTGATGGCTATTGTGCACCATGATACCAGAGTAACTGGGTAGATGGGAAAGGGAGAGCATTTTACCACATTTTAAAGGATCCCCAAAAATGACAAATGTGGATTAATGCCATAAATCTGGCTGGATTGCATTTGATCTTTTAGAGAAAAGCAGTGTTAACTCTACTGCCATTCCTCAATATGGAAAACAGAGTACGGTCTTGTAAAATTACCAAGTACGATCTTACGAAGATCGTGATTCTTTTTGTAAATTGGAACAGCTATTTACTTAGCCCCCCGATTCTGACATATTCTGCGATCGCACCATAAAATGCAGCTTGGGATATTTTCGTTGCTGAGCATTTACAAGCAACAACCGATGCATCCTTGGTTTAACCTAGCCGACAAGAACAACGTTTGGGTATACGAGATCACAAGGACACAAGAAGGGATAAGAACACATATTGTGAAATGGCTTATGTAAGTACTGTCATTATTTATTTGTAGAAATGTCACTCATAACGCGTGTAGTCATTGAACCCAAACAACTCCTTTTTGACAACAAGCTCAGTGGCTAGTGGTAGAGTGTCCGCCCTGAGACTGGGATGTTGTGTCCTTCAGTCCCTGGCCGGGTCATACCAAAGACTTTAAAAATTGGATTAATTTGCCTCCCTGCTTGGCACTCAGCATAATGGGATGGAATTGGGGTGTACAGTATAACATCCATGATAAGTTATCTATAAACTTGTAAAGTTGTCAGGACCAGCACAGGGGTCCTAGTGTCCGCTCTGAGACTGGGAGATTGTGGGTTTAATCCCTGGCTGGGTCATACCAAAGAATATAAATATGGGACCCATTTGACTTCCTGCTTGACACTCAGCATTGGAATTGGGGGGATAGATCACCAAATGACTCCCGTCCCCCCGACTGCTGCTGCTGACCGCTCCCTCAGGGTATGGGTCAAATGCAAAGAATGAATTTCGCCCCACTTAGGTGGGTGTGACATTTATTGGTACTTTAACAGACCACACCAAATGGCAGAGAATCTTAATTCACACACAATTTTTAAATCAAATTTCCCACTGCAGTAATATGACCTCACTTAACCCATTAAGGCCTATAGCGCCTGGCAAAACATGTCTCTAAAACCTATGGGTGTCTTTAGAACAGAGGTGGGCATCGAGTCCTGTAGGTTTTGCATGTTGCCCTTCTCCAACACAGCTGATATATGATCAGCTCATCAGCAAGCTCTGCATAAGCCTGATAACGATCCTGTTTATTGGAATCAGCTTGTGTTGGAAGTGAAACCTCCAAAACCTGCAGGACTCCGGCCCTCAAGGACCGAGAATGCCCACCTCTACTTTAAAGTCACCCCTGAAAAGGTTTTCCTGGAAATTCAACAATAATTAAAAATAATTGATATCTCAGCCCCTGAAGTAGATAGAAACACAATTCCCCCCAAAATTCAGAGCTCACACCTGTGGCATTCACACAAACATAAATTTGTTATTATAAACCTTTAATATTTTGAAGAATTGGTCAAAACAAAAACAAAATTACTTATTCGCTCTCCCGGATTTAAAGGGAGAAAGGCGCTGGAGCGCTCCCGGCTTTAACGGTAGAAATACGTTCGCGCGCTCCCAGCCCTAATGGATTAAACAAAAAAATACCACAAGGAGCTACGATGAAATTACCCAAATTTGGCTGATGACTCAGAAGATGAATTGTAAGCTTAATGTGATCTTCAAGGTTGAGGGTGATTTTATCTGTTGTGAGGTCAAACTTCCGAAAATTTTAAAAGGTTCATTTTCGCGGATGATGTCCTTACCTGCTATTGGAATCGACTTTCCACTGATATTTGAACAGTTCCTAAAAATTTGGGGTTAATATATTTTTCTTAAGATACTGGTTGCTATGGATATTTGAAAGATGCAAGTACCAAAACTTCCAAACCGTTTTTTTTTTTTAAACCTAGGGATTTCAACCTGCCAACATTAAAATTGCTGTAACTTTGTCCATTTTTAAGATACGTCCATGTATTATACTGTATATCATTTTAAAGGGAATTAAGTGTAGAATTTGAATACAGTATATGAATATCTCTTCTTTTTTTTTTTGACACTAGTATCATTTGTGATATTTGTAGTCTATGTTGCAACACGACTTGAAAACTTTTGGACGTACGCATAGTACACTCAACCGCAGGTACAAAGAGTTTAGCGGATTCTTGAACATAATTTATTTCAATTGAAATGTAGTGCTGAAATTTCGCAAGAAAAATGTGGTGAGTTCATGCTGAATATCTGCCATCACGGATGTAGATTCAAAGTTTTTTTCTGAAAATTCCACAAGGAGTCCACTCACAGTTTTCTCATGTTTACAATCGCTGAAGTTCACGGATTTAATAGCTTGTTCTTGGGTTGAGCAGAAACTGGAATAAGGATGAAATTGGTTGATAGTGTGAGGTCTGGAGTAAATGAAACTCAACATGGAAAAAAATGGCATTGACTGTGTATGGAAATGAGCGCTGAGCAGAACCAAAGCAAAATCATCTGTGGTGAATGTATCCTCTCATCCCTCATTACTGCTTTCCCCCGCGGATTCAACTGGGAGAGACACTGGTAGAGAGAGGCTGTTGAAGAGACCCACCTCCCTCTTCTCCCAGCACTGCCTCAGGAATGCTTTTCTTCTTGTCCCCTTAGCCCCATGTGTAGACGCCCTCTCTGCAGGGTGTGTTTTGCATGTAAAGCAGGCTGCAGATGCTGTCCGCAAAAGGGACCAGGAGGGACAAGGGGGACTAGGACACAAGGAGGCCCCACTGCCATGCCACCCGCCTGGCCTCGCTTTACTGCCACCCCCTCCGCAGCTCCCCTCCTACAACACCTCTCATTACTTCAGCCCTCTACAGTCCCCCTTTTCCTTCCCTGGGTCGACATGCCACCCCTCCATCACCCAATCCCTTCATCCACCCCTCGACCATCCCTCTGCCACCCTCCTCGCACACGCAGTTGTGCGTCTCCTGGGAAACAAGCTGTAGTTGTGTATGGAGGCACGCTGAGTACACACAAACACAACACTCACGCGCAAAAACACACACTCACAATTACAACTTTAGTGGATAGAAAGACCTGAGAAATGGCGTTTGGTCTACAGGGAGAAAAAGAGAAGGAGAAAGGGAGAGGAAGGAGAGTGATCACCTCTAATAAAATGTCTCTTTACAATCCTGTTATGCATATTCAGCTTGACATGACCACATTCAGGGGTAATAATTAACAGTGGATGTAGGCGTACATTAATATTGCATTTGACAGCAGACAGGTGGCTGCCTGGGAGCAGATGTTAGGATGGAAACCGTAAAGAAAGAAACAGAATAAAAGGCAAAGCTGGGGAAACATTACAAAGCTTCAAGAGTTTCATAGACTACTGCATCTTTGTCGCGCTGTGAAAATCCACCGAAGTAGAAACAGACTAAATCGATCAAATACAAAGTGACACGTTTCAACGCTTTGCTAGATAAAAATGATATCATGCCATTTATCAAAAGAAAAGAAAAAGTTCTTTGTTGCAGATCTACTTCTGTGTATAAGAGATTGTCTGAATACACTAACTCGTCATCCATCCCTCCGGCCCTTCTATCTGCTGCACACAAAGCACCACAGTGTGGCCAGCCAGGGTGAGTGCAACATGGATGTAATAATAATGTTTTCCATCTCCTCCTCTGTATTTTGGGAACACAGTGTAGACATGTGGTAGGTCGAGTTGATTAGATGCCATTTTCCCAATATACCCACAACTCTGAGTGCAAAGCAACACCTGATGGTGCATCGTTGCATTAATTGCGGCAGGATTTAAAGCTTTTTGATCATTCTAGTGCCTGGCTCTATTCTTGAACAGCACAATAAGGAACCATTAAATAACAAAGGTAAACATTCATTTCCTTCAGTGAAGCCTGGGAGCAAGGGAAGGCTGCTGCCACCATTGTGTGGAGCTGAGATGGATGTGTTGCCAACACACCCGCTTGTGCGAGCTGTTTTCCTCTCAGCTTTTATAGTTGCCCCAAACTTTACAAACCTGCACAGTAATGTATTTAACTCAGCCCTGAGTTGTTTAACACAGCACACTATTTTTGCTATTACTTGAGTAGGTGAGAAAGGATTGTTGTAAACCCCAAAAAATTCATGCAATTTAGAATTCTCCTTACCGGGCAATGGCTAATGTTCATTGTGTTAATCTTGTGCTATGCCTAATTCCATGCAAGGAGTGTGCAGCAAACACATGGTTCAAGGGCATAGAGCTCTAGGATTCCCTTCACTATACCATTTGGAATCACTCTAAACTTAACACAAATTCCAGTTTATTGGCAGCAGTACAGTTTCTCCTTTGCCTCTCTTCTTCTTTTCATCAAGGCTGGTGGCACAACTGTAGTCGACATTGTACTAATTAACAATGTTCCTATGAGACATCCAAACTCGTGACTCACTGAGAGTTATTTTGTATTTGTTTGTTCCTTTTATGTTTGCATAGAAAACTTTAAGACAGTTTGAAAGTCTGTGTGAGATGCATGTAAACACACTTGTATGTATTAAGCACAATGAAAATGTATGCCCAATCTCAGATAGTATGCAATCAATCTAGATAAGTCATAAAAATAGACAGACGCCAACTGAATTAAGACAACGATGAGCAATTGGTGCATTTTTTCAAGGCTTCACATTATCAAGCATTCGCTGAAAGTGCTGAAGCACATGCCAAAAGGTGGGCACTTCTATAAATCATAAATTCCTGTCAATGATGATGCCCACCTCTGGTCATCTTTACACCTACATGTGAGCAGGCGGCAAAATAATAAAACTGTTATTCATATCAATACCCTGTTTAGATCCTTGAAAATCCAGTAAAGTAACTTTGAAGTAAACATGAACAGCCATACATACGCACGTAAAGCAGAGAAGCAGTTTTGAAGGCATTACAAAGATTGTTTGGTTTGGGTTAATTATTCAAGTCTAACCCTTACCCATAATAATAATAATTATTATTATTTTTATGGCAGCACGGCTGACTAGATAGCACGTCCGCCTACCAGTGCTGTGGATGTGAGATCGAGTCCAGGCTTCGGCCTTCTTGGGTAGAGTTTGCATGTTATCCCCGTGCCTGTGTGGGTTTTCTTCGGGTTCTCCGGTCTCCTCCCACATTCCGAAAAAGATGCATTGGTAGGTTAATTGAACGGTCTAAATTGTCCCTAGGTGTGATTGTGAGTGTGGATGTTTGTTTGTCTTTGTGTGCCCTGCGTTTAGCTAGTAAACAGTACAGGGTGTACCCAAAAACCAGCTGGGATAGGCTCCAGCGCCCCTGCGACTCATGTGTCGAACACGTAGTTAAGAAAATGGATAAATATGATTATTATAATTAATACGAGCTGGCTAATGTTTCAAGGGATGGCATTATGGACAGCCAACTGTTCGCTGTACCTAGCATACCAGAAGAATAAGATCAGCAATGTCCATAATCACAGATGTACAGTCCACACTGAAACGGGTTACACATATACCGGAAAACAGGACACATTTCAGCATTTCCCTCCTGTAGAGTGAAAGTCAGCAAAATGGATGTCACTTTTATTTCATACTGAACAATTTGTCCAACCTTTTAAATGCATGGTGCAGGATGGGCACACACGTCCATCCAATTGCCACGAACTTGGGACGAGTTAAACAAAACGATTTTTTTTTACTTCTTCTAAAATACTTCTACATACGGTGGTCACAATCTGTTAGAGTATTTACTATTTTTACATTTTTTTAACCCACTATTTGGGATCTTACTAAAATCTTGCAGTACTGTATTTGTAAGTACAGTACTGCGATTGTTAAAGTTTGATCTCTGATTGATTTACTCTACTGTCTCTTATTGGCACTAATAATTTAAAATCTGAAATCTCCAATACAAGGTCAAACAGCCTCCGTAAGTGGAAGTTCCAAGGGTCAACTGTATGCAAATCAAGAGTAGATGTGTTAAGAATGAGAGCATTCCAAGACGACATCTGGTTTGGGGAGACAGTTTGCCTAGTTTCCCAAAGAGATGTTCTGGCATGTCGGTGATCACAGACAACCTTTCAGCTCTAAATGACTTTGAATAGCAGTAAGGGGACAAAACAGCGCTTGGCCTAAGCAGGGCAAGTGGTGCTGTCAGCGCAAACGTATTGTTCTAGAAGATGAGCAGGAGGCAATCACAGACGAGGCCCACTGCTAGCCACGTGCTCTTCACTGAGGTCTGCATGAATTATAACATTTCATTCTGTTATCTCTCATCATGGTTCATTACAGTCAGACAATTGAGTGCTGAGAGAAGCACCACGCTCTGGGGTCCCCCCAGATGCCCTCGGAAAGTGAGAGAGGGAGCGAGGGGCAGAGGGAGAGAATGAGAATCCCCACACTTGCTACTGAAAAGGATGGACAAAAACACATTGTCCTTGGATTTAAAAGGGAGGCTTATGGCTGCTATGAAAATGTTTGAAAAAGAATGAATTTGCCCGCTGATGCACACTCAATGAAATGTATGCTGGAGAGCCATGGAAAAGAAGCGGGAATTGAATGGGACGGAATCTGAGGCAAATGACACTTGAGTGTTTAGAAAATAACTGACAGCTGCACAATAGGACACCAAAACAGACTGCAATCTGCCCTTAGATGAAAAGATGGAGACTTGAATAGAGGTGGGACCAAATACATGCAGTGATACTGTCCATTCATAGCAGATGTGGATAAATAGACAACCGTGAAAATGGACATGAAAGGTGAAGTTTTGCTCTATAAATGGACCAAAGAAATAACCACAAAGACGTTGCAAAGCAATCAAGACTGTCACATTTCAAGCACGTGAGCATCACAACCATGTCCTGAGAGTACAGTTTGACAAATATCTGCTGATATCAGCGTTATATCAGAGTGTCCTAAAGGAAACTGACCACCATTGTAAGCTCTACCAAAAATTAAAACTAACAGCAAATTATTACAACAGTCGACACCACCAAAAATAACCTTTTGGGTGTTAAATCATTGACCACATAGACGTTTAAAACAAACCTAGCAGCTAGCTAAAAAAAGTTGTGTGTTGATGATTTTATTTAAATGAAAAGATTAATCTCTGAAATGTGCTGATGCGCGACACCCTATTGTGTCTGTGCTTGTGTTCCTTGTACCCAGCCTCGGCTCTGTAAATTAGAAACAATAGTTTAGAACAAAAGGAGACAATATGCTATTCAAGACCATCGTGAGTCGTGTTCGCTGACCTCTTCCTCTGCTGCTGCCTGCTCCTCTTCCTCTTTCACATCACCCCCACCCACACTCACAATGAAAGGAGAGCTATGCGATTATAGTAACAAAAGTTGAATTACCTTCACAGGTTTCAATGTATGTTGCCTACATGTCCCTCTTAGCACAATAACACAACAGCAATCATAAACTCTACATAAAAACGGCAAAAAAAACATTGCAATGTTCTTCAACAATAACTCCCAGTTCCCACCAAATATATTAGAGGACGTTAAGTGTCTGACACATATTGCGTTCCCTCCCCCATACAGCCAGTTGTCTACCGAGCTGGAAAACTCATCCAGACAATCGTATTGTTGCACTGACGCAAGTGTTCACTAAAGTTAATGACAGTTTCAATTATCTCTTAAAAAAGGAAAAAAAGTGATAAAAGCATGATGACAAACGTTCTCAATCTCAAACTCCTTGCCAGACTACTCATTGAAAGTAAAATGCATGGTCACTGTGTACAAAAGGAAATATTGGTTTTGTTGTATTACACAAATATTTCTTATATCTCTGTAATATAGACAAACAATCCTCAAGTAGTTAACAAATAAAATGTATGAATCACAAATTAAGTTTGATATATACTGAGAATTGTCATGACAGCCTCACCGCCAGACAAGGGCTACCATAAAAATATTTCAAAATATTAAAGCCAGTGGTAAATATATTTCATTATCATCAGTCACAGTTTGTTACAACTGTCAAAAGACTTAAAGCATTTTTAAAAAGTTCTCTTCACCTATTCATAACCTGAAACTGCCAAATGACTGTGACAGATCTTCAACCCTGTTATTTGGTTCTACCGGCCAAAGAAGAAAATTTCTATTATGTATCACTTTGTTCATGTCACTCTGGCAGTTTTAACAAGAGTTGCCCAGAAAACTCAAACTTCCAAAATAATAATACAGTAAAATCTTTTGCTGCCAGTTAAGTTGTGACACGTCTAAAATGACTTTTAAAGAAGACACAGACAAAGACGTTCCCTGGAAAAGAAAGCAAGCTACTGAACCTCACTTAGCTGTTAAATGTGATGTTCATTAATATTATAATACTGGCCAGCATTATACACAAAGCTTTAATATTTCCTCTTAACTAATTCTGAGAACCCGTCCAGACGGAAGCAAAGCTGGCTTCGTTCCTCAAACAAATCTCGTACACACAGAAGCATTTCAAGACTTGCGTGTGTCCAAAAGAAGACGCTTAGGATGTTTAACGGCTGTAATGTATATGCCAAGGATGGAGTGGCCCTGTAGCGCAGCCACAGGGAGTTAACGGAAAGCGTAGAAGAAGAATCGGCGAAGAAGACAAACATGGCTTTGCATGTATCAAAACAACATGAAAAAGATGAACACAGGAGAAGTGACAATGGCGGGTGATTCAAGTACAACACCGCTTGTTGAAAGTGGGAATAAAGAAGCAAAATAGTTTTGCTGCAAAAGCATAAGCAAGGTAAGGAGGCTGCGCAAAACGACTATGACACGGCTATCCGCCATTGTTTTTGACAGACACAGTTCACGTCACGTGAGAATACGTCATCACTGGAGGAGTATCCTGCATATGGTGTCCAGACGGACGCGTGCGGGGCGCGTTTTGAGATATTTCCACCCGTTTCAAAAGTGATCGGTTTCAAGCTCCGAAACCGCGCCATCGTGTGGATGAACGGCCTAAACGGTAAGAAACTTGTGAGGACACATTGAAACTGGCTTTTGTGTGGACAGGGCCTAAGAAAGCCAAACTTTATTTTCATGCAGGTACCTCAAAAAAGGTGGTGTACACTACAATTCAGGTGATGGCACACTTTATCAAAGGAACTAAACCCAAGAAATGGAACCAGTTTGTTTCAACAAACAACATTTCAAGGGGGTTTAGTTTAAAACTATGCACGGGGAAATATTCCATAACAAATACGCTACATATTGCCTCTAATAAACACAGTCACTCTTTATGACACCTTGCAATGTGTGACTATCTTAATACACGTGCCAGTATGTTTGTACAGCGGCATAAGTATCCGAGCATGCGCATCTTGTCACTCACTGTACACTGCATTACACAGACATTTTCCATTCTGTCAAAGCAAGCAGTGTGCACACTGGCTCCTTCTAAACTCAGCAGCCACTTCATTAAATGACTTCAGACTGTTGGCAGCGTCAGTGGGAAAAGTCTATATTAACTGTGTGTGAGATCAACAGCGTTCTCAACAAAGGCCATAGTTGTTTCTCCATGTTGGGTGCTGCTCCGGGGAATTCTGCAGCTGATCAGGATGCCCCGCTGCCGGGTCATGGGCCTCTAATGTGTTGCCCAAACGGTCTTGCTTCTTCATCTTTTCCTCCTCAGACCTCACATATATACACATCTACACCCAGACCCAAATAAACACATAGCCTATCTAGGGTCAAATAAAGCTATACTGCCCTTTGCCCTACTCATGTGGTGCAGGGATTGAGTGCTACTGCAAGTCACAGTATGATGGTCCATCCATATTAACGAGTGTCTGGGTTAGTGTTGTACAATGACATGCACACACGCACTAATCACTCATCTACCTTACAAATGTTGATAAGTTTTGGCTTAATGTTGTAGAGTATCGTATCAGGAATTATAGGGGGCAAAAAAATATTGCGAGACCATAATTTCCAAATACTGATATTTTTTGGGTATTGCCAATGCTCTCCAACTCCGCCTGTCAGATGCAGACGGTGTGCAGCAGTTCAGCTGTTGCGCTGAAGGTGGAAACCCGTCTGCTATGCATGTCAGGTTGAATTGCTCTCATATATTACATACAAGTCAGGATGTGTACTTTGCCACGTTTTTGTAAAGTCCTGCATATAAAAAAAAAAAAATCAGTAATGTGTAGAAAATGTTAAATGGTCCCTGTCCTTGAGAGCCCCTATCCAGCCTGTTTTAGATATTTCCCTCCTCCAACATACCTGATTCATATGATCAAGATCATTATCAGGCATTTGCAAAGCTTGCTGATGAGCTGATCATTTGACTTGGGTGTGTTGGTGGAGGGAGGCATCTAAATCAGGCTGGATAGATGCTTTAATCATTAAGGCGTACAGTATACAGCTGTATGACAACAAACGGGATCTTAAAAATCTCAATTTGGCAAAATGTCAGTCATACAATTGTACAAAACTTAACTCAAGAGGTGCTGATACTTATGGAAGTCATCGCAGCGTTTACGCTCAGTCAGGCGGAGTTTCTGAGTTCTCATGGTGGTCTGTGGTGACTTATATGCAGTTTGGGGGATTGATTTGCTGCAATTAGGCAAGTTAGTGCCTTACGACTGCACAAATGAAGTCATTAATCTTGACATGACATTTCGTGGGAGGAAAGGCCAAATTACCCTCAGGAAAGAGATCAATTCATGTAATATAGAGAGGTCAAGGGTATGACCGAAGGTTAACATTTACGCCTACACATAAGAGAAGAAAACAAGCAAATGTAGTTAATTAAAAAGGAAGATGTTCACTGACACACACAAATCCAACTAAACGTGGGTAAGTATGGCTATGGGGTTGAATCTAGGCCACAATGTTGAGATCAACAGAGAAAACACAACAAGCGAGTAAGCAGGTTATTGGAAAAAAACAACACAGAAAACAAACTTTTTGTGAAAAGATACATTTTACAGTGACTTAGATATAGAAAAAGGCATACTTACATTCCAACATATTTAATGTCTAATGTTACAAATTTATGTAATATTAAGTACCTTGCTTCAAAACATTTTTCGCGTGTATAGCCTACCGTAAGCAAATCTTATCACGCTAGAAGCAGCAACAATTGGTCATTAAATCCAACTTGGTGAGTGCAATTTCAAAATAAAATCTTTCCAAATGGAGTAAAACACTGACGTTAGTACCTTGGTACACATTGAAGCTATTCCAGGCAGCGAGTTGCACCGTATCTGCAACTTGACTCCTTTTTGGAGTCGCTGACCTATGGTTGCATTGTCTTGCAAATTGTTGACACCCACAAGGTCGCCCTGAAATCAAGTTCAATCAATCAATTAAATCAATTAAGGATATTGAAAAACTACTTAATTACACTGAGACTGTATTATATGGCGTCTGTTGCCAGCATTCAGCGCCCGCTCCAGCGTTAGCATGTCCAGCATTAGCAGCTATTGTAGTTGCTTGCTAGTGGCGAGAGCGATCGAGTTTAATGGATGAGAATGACTGGGGCTCAGTATGGCCTTAATTTCAGAAAACTACGACCAATCGTTTTTAAAATTCACATGCACATAATTACGTATGCCCACAGTAATCTCTGAAAATATGAAAGGGATCGACACAGTATTTTGGATTTTATAGGCATACACTGTTTTGCTCTCCATAGGTGTGCACATTTGTCACTTCGCTTACTGAGAAAAACGCATAATGTCCATAAAATGGGGTGGGGGATTTTCCATTATATAATTCCAATTTTAAATATTCTCGAGAAATAAGTTTATTTATCTTTCAAAGGTTTTAATTGCATTATAATACCAATATCATTATATTAAGTTGAAAAATGATAGGTAAACCGCAATATTATCATTTATCGCAATATTTTCTGGGGCAATTTATCGTCAAGCAAAATATGGCATCCTGACAGGCCTAACCACCAGACTTACTCAAAAACTCCGTTAAAGCCGGCAAAATCGCTAATGTGGTGTGGTCCTGGCGTCACTTCGTGTCAGATCAAAATCTATGGGGAGAGATTGACTTAAAAGCTCAGTAATGTTTAGAGAGGAAAATAATGTGCTGCCACAGTTGAAATTTAAATAAAAAAAACAACAACTGTTATCTAGATATGAAAACCAATTGGTCATTGATTATTTTGGAAAACATGATGTTGAGAATTCTTTGAACGACCTTAATAATTGGTATGGTAAAAAAATCATAGTTTGTGTAACCTTGATTTAAAAGCATTTGCACTTTATTGTTATAATTTAATCTTGAGTCGTTCGTATTATTAATAATAATATTGTTGGTAAACAACAAGCTGGTTTCACTTTTATTAGCTAATAAACAACAGGCATTTTTGATACCACCAAATGAATTATCAATCAGTTAATTGTTTAAAATATGACTCTCTAAAATTAGGCCCTCGGGGAAAAAAATTGGCTAGTATAACAAAGGATGCCAGCAAATCAGGGATCCGTATTACACACAAATACAGACACACACAAAAAACGCTTTTTAAGGGTTATTTTAGGGTGGTGTATTATACACGGGTGAGTATTAAACACAGAATTTTACGTTACTAACCACAATGAAAATGTGAATTTGATGACAAAATAATGTATTGACAATTCCGAACATCCTGACATTTCTTATATTTACGCAATACAACACAATGCAATGCTTCCTTTACACAATGGAAACAAACGGCATACTGTATTACTTTTGCCTGTGATTAGCATTACAAACCAGGCAGATTGTTATGGTAGCCAAATGATATTTCATCATATTTTGAAAGCTAAATAATCTTCACAAATCAAATTATAACAATCAAAATTCAATTTTTTTTCATTGAGCCTTTGACTGAGTAAGTCTGCCATTTTGACTTGTGACGTAAGTTCGTAATTGTCCATCTCCACTGATCACCAGTGTAACAATTTTACATTTGACAAACTTTACAAACTAGCCACACAGAGTTAATTATCTAAAGATAGTGGTGGGTCAACCTCTAGTACTATTTTAAGAGAAAAATGTTGGTTGAATTAATTCTACTTAAGTCAGGTATAGATATTCCACTGTATGGCCATTCACAAGTGTTATCCTCCTCCAACACAATCAAGAGCCCTTGTGCATTCATTAACTGGCAAACACCAAAATTCTAATGACAATGTACAGTATATCAATGTTCATCAAAGGTCATCTACACTTTAAACTATTCATTGGGGAAGTTTTCTTTTCATCCAATATGCCACAGGGAGGAAAAACAAAAACATCCACACATGTAAAGATACTCCCAAGCTTCCCGAGCCTCCCGAGCCATCTACCACATAACACAAGTGTATTGAGAGCTCAAAATGAAGGAATAACACCAGGTAACAATATGGCTCAGTTCTTTTTGCCGTAAGATTTCACTTGGGAGAAATGTTTGGATGTTGATAAAACTACATCCTTCCTATGGTATATGACTTTGCTGAAAATGACTCTGTCTTTAATTGGCACATTTTTTTCCTCATTTATTAGGGCTGCTTCTTCTCTCTGCTGTGCTGTCTCTCTTACAAACACAAAGCTAAAAGCACACATTCCCACCTAATCCACATCCATCCTCCCTGAAAGCACTGCGGATTGATTTTCTTCTAATGCAAACTTCCACGTTGGGGTCAGACTTTAGGGTCACAGGGGCCATGTAGCTTGACTTCAAAGAGAAGTAGGTCAAAGCCGGAGCTCTGACTTGATCAAGTCATAGCTATGAGGTAAAAGCACTCACTCACAACATGACTAACTTGGTTAGTGGCGCTACGCATTACTACATTCACTAATCACTCCATTTAGAATAGTTTTGCGTGTGAAATAAGACACTGGCACTAATAGCTATTTGACATATAGAAGTGTTTATACATCAAAAATCTCTCATCCATCTATTTTCTACACCACTTATTCTCAATCAAGTCGGGTGTGAGGTGGAGCCTATGCCAGCTGACTTTGAGGTCTGGGTACATCCAGAACTGGTTGGTAACAAGGGACTATTGCTCTATTGTTTTGAAATACTGTACTCTTACTTTAACATACTGCACAACCATGGATGATATACATTTAAAATGCTATATTGTACTACAATAACTCCATTGTGTAACATAATGTAATAGAGTTGCAGTTGGTCAGAATTATCAGGATCATCAATAGAGAAAAATCAATAGAGAATTTGATGACTTACAACTAATAGAAGAATTGTGATGCAGATTTGTTACTTCTGAGCATTTTTGACCAGGGAAGTAAGTGCTTTACAAAACAACAGGTTCAAACTTTGGAACTGTTGGCATTGGGGGGGGGGGGGGGGGTTGTGGATGAAACATTTATTGTCTGATAGTATGAATTTTTAAAAAAAATGCGGAAGACAAACTAATTTACTTCCACAAATTGTCTCAGTAAGTCCTACACTTCTCCAGCATCACCACGTAAAGACAATAGATTTCTTCCTATCCATCACCTGATCTGTTATGCCATCTAGTGGTGGACAACGAAAGCAGTACAGTACTGTAGTTGTATTAAAGGAACAAAGGAGCCTCACTGCTGTATTATTCAAATGCTCCAGATTCCAGGTGACCCTGAACAGTTAAAGTAATATAAATGGGATGGGAGGACAATGACTAATGAAATTACATCATAGTACATACACACTTTTAAAACCTTGTAGTGTTAGTACCATGGTAGGCTGCATTATTTCTCATCAACAGGTAATGGCTATATTCCCTATATTAGAGAACAATCAGGAAGAAACAAAAATTAAGTTGTGTTGTTGTTGTTATTGTTGTTGTTTTTGCCAGTTTAAGGTGTCATTTCCAGCCAGAGTACAAGCAATTCTTGTAAACAAATCCATCTCAAATGATAAAAAAGCAACAAACTAGAAATTATTGTCTGTATATGTATGCAGTATTTAAACACATCTATAATTGATCGTCAATATTAATGCTTTATTGCCTTTTTTTTTTTTAAGTAGCTGTGTCAAGTTCCACTGAAACGTTTGGGTACAGAACATTTTCTTGCCGCCAGAGGTCAGCATTTTACCATATGGATGAAAACGAGCATGAAATCGTTGGAGAAATAAAAAACAAAATAAATTATTAACTGCCATCATTTTCTAGGTAGCAACAACTACAACAAACCAGTGAATATTTGGCTAAGTTATGATTTAATATTTACTTGACAACATATTGTTTGTCACCTTTTATTATATGCAATGAATTGGAAATTGTGCACATTTTAACATACTCGTCGTTGCAGCATCTGAGTGACTAAATGAGAGTACAGTGTATGTTTCATAAATAAAGCATGCATTGAAGAAGTAAAAATATTGTATAAGTAAAAAAGTTTTTTTTAAAAACTGTCGAAAAATTAAAAGCAAATGGAACAGTGGAAAAGTGATGAAAGAATTGATGAAAAAACAACTGACCAAAGACTACAGTGCAAAAAAAAAAGAGGGGAAAAAACATTACTGAAACACATAATATTGAAAAACAAGTCAAGGTAAAAACCAACATACGTAAGCACACCTCATGGCTGCAGTATATACAACTCATATGGCCATTGTGATTCATTTGACACTTAAGCTTTACACGTGTAATTTCCTGGTGTGTGTGACCTGATAAAACCACAACTGGATTTATTCAGCAAAAAATAAGTCTTGAATTTTTAGAGGCTCTGAGAATAGAGAGTTATGTTTCATCAGGAGACTGATTTCTTTTCTCATATTTTTGCATGATTATAAAAAGAACACAGCCCATTTTTCCATGAACTGTAAAGTATGTAAACAAAAAGCATGAGATTCAGACTAAAGCCTCTTTTACACAGAGTTCCAGCAAAATTGCCACAACAGAGTACCAGAACATTACACATTACACATTCTACACAAAACCCAGGAAAGCATGTTGAGAAATTAGATGTCTGATGTCTGGTTTGACATACACAATTCTTCATCAGACAGTGACAATTGCTTTCAACACAAGACAGTGGGAGAACTGAGTGTCAGGTGTTAAAAATTCACCGTCCAGTCCCAATATTGTGGAATATTCTAACACACACATATAGCATGCCATCTTCATCATGGCTCAAACAACTGGGACAGTTGCTATGGACTCTTTTTTGCACAAATCCACTACTTCCTGAACTGAACACCACTCCTTCATTTCTTGTCATTCATGAGTGGACAAGCTTATTAATCCAGGTGTGCCTGAAATCAGTAACTACCACCACAATAGCCAGACACACCTGGATTAATCAGTTTGCCCAATCATGAAAGACAGGAAACAAAGGAGTGGTGTTAAATTCAGGAAGTAGTTGAGCTGGGCAAAGAGCCCATTGATATTAATGATGTTCATCTATATATTATACTGAATTGAGGGCCAGAGAGACGTTGTGCTTGGCCGTTCGTTTTGAAGGGCGAAGCAAAAATTTGGCGACTGCCAACCAATCACTGAAAAGAACTTGCTTTTACTTGTCTGTTCAAGAAATGAATAAATGTCATGAAGCGCTACTTGTTGATGTAACAACCAAAACAGAAGCATTGAATGAAGCAGCAAAAAGAGAGTGCAGTCTTAGAGCAGAAACTCTGTAACCTTCAACAAACAAAAAGAGGCAATACATTTAAAACAGCCATAAAAAAAAGCCTTAAAAGGGGCAACCCATTGGTGCCGCATTCCTCTGTATAATGGGAGAGTTTGTGTAACTGAACATGTATGTTGAAGAGCTTGCAAACTTGTTCGGCAGTGAACTTCAATCTTTACGGTTGCTGCAACACAGTCAAACAGTTTTCCCATCTGTTTTTAGTAAAACTAATATGAGTGTGGACAAAAGGGCAAAATGCAAAATAAGTTGCTAACGAGGCTGGAAAAAGGTTGTTAATCGATTGCTCAATCCATTCATTTGCGGTCAACACCCCACCACAAGCGAATCATGGACAGTTGTAAATGGGACAGTGAGAGGGAATCAGATACACAACAGTCAACTATGTGACTCATTACATCAATGGCCACCATTTGATCAATTGTTTCATCATACAGTACATGTTTTTTCCTTATTAAATAGCAAACAGAAGTTTGCAGTGAGTGTTTACTGTAAAAAAAAAAAATTATATATATATATATATATATATATATATATATATATATATATATATATATATATATATATATAATATGGCGAAATACAACACTACAACCGAAAACTGGAACCATGCCAACAAGTCCTCCAACACAATGCGACCATATTGGTCGTTTTACCATGCACAAAAATACGACCAAATAGAGCGGATTCCACGACTGACGTTGGTACGTTGTGCGCATGCTTCTTGATGTCAACTCATCGTCACTTCTGGGATGGGATACTAATGGTTGGGGTTAGTATTAGGCTTTCAGTGAGTTTGTAGTATGGTTGACGTTACAAAACATGGAGTCAACACTAACACAACTACTGGCCTGTTAGCTCAGTCAGACAGACGCTCGTCTTCCAACCAGATGATCCAATTTTGAGTCCCAGTAACTACCGTTATCATTCAGTTATACTACTTTACATACTATTTTTTTGCTATTTACATGGCCGATAGGGGTCCCTAAACTATAATACACTTGGTCGTAATTTTGCACGTTTCAAAACGACCTATGCAGTTGTTTTGTGTTGGAGGACTGTCTCAACCCTGCATCAGCTTGCTGCCTGAACCTCACACTCAAGAAATGTTTAAGCCCTTATTAACTTTGGCCCTGGAGAAGCAATTTGTTCGATACAATTTTCTCCAGTGCACTTGGGATTAACATTTAAATTAAATTTGATCTTCTACAGTTGGTGAGGATTGATCAGTTAAATAATACATTTTTATTATGTTCTTTAAAATTATGGCTTAATGCAATTAGGAATATTTTCCCACCAGATTAACATTAAATGATTTGTTAAAACAAAAGAAAAACTGTGCAACATGCCATAGACTGAAATACTGTCTACTACACTACACTACTACAATATATGTGATATTTCTATATATACAGTAAGAATGACTGGACTTTAGCATCAGGCCTGTTTCAAGTCGCACATTGTTCTGACAACTTCAAGTATTTTGGTTGGTTTTCAAAATATTCAGCACCATGTTCAAATTTTGGAAAGAAAAAAAATAAGTTGTTGGAAACATACTCATTGTTTAAACACACATTTATTTAACTCTTTCACTGCCACTGACGTTTAAAGACGTCAAGTAAAAACCTACGCTTCACTGCCAATGACGTCAAAAGACGTCATCCAATGATTTTTTTTGAAACGGGTGCTGGGAAGGCTTGCGGAGCTCTCCTGAAAGTTTTAAGCAGGTTTTTTGAGCCTAATGACTATTTTTGGCCCCTAGAGGGCAGCGATGAGTCTCTTTTGACAAGATCGGGTGGGCGTCAGTAGAGGCGGAGCTAGAGCGTTGAGCAGGAGATCAGAATGGAAAACAAAGGAAAAATGGCGGCCGGTCGCGAGGAGCTAACGCCAGAGCCATTTTTTTCAAAGACCAAAAGCATCGCTAAAAAAGCACATTGTTGATGACATGATCATCATCGATGATGAAGATGAGGGTGGTGACTCCGTGGTTGGAAAGCATTGACGTGGCAGTAGAAGACGTTAGATGGAGCTAGATGGAGGAGGGAACGGGCAATGGCGAGCGTTTGCAAGCAGCTCTACACTTACAAGACGAAAGGCATCGACCAACGCTAAAATAGTACATTGATGACGACGGTGATGATCCTCGATGATGATGAAGGTGAATCCGAGCTTGACGGCGAAATTGGAACCGCTGACGCGGCGGCTATGACGGTGTCGTAACGCGGAACGCAACCGAGCACGCACAGGCGGACGTTCGATCGGACGACGGAGAGTGCCCCGAATCCAATGCATATTCATCGGAGGAAGTGTGTACAGTCTGCTACTTGCTTTTTATTCCCCGGAAAAAAAGGCCGTCAAGAAAGTGTAACGTTTGCACGCAAAACGGACAAAGCGAAAGTGAAAGTAAAGTGTTGTGCGAGTCCTGGCGTCTCCTTGCACGCAGGCGAGCGTTACAAAAGGAAAACTGTATTTGAAACATCCACATAATTGTAAGTGGTACCACAGTTGCACATATTTGTAAATAGTTTGCGAAATTGTTTTGTCAAATTGTTACACTGTTGAATGGAAATAAACGTATTTTGCAATCAAAAAACACTTTTTCATTGTTGGTGAAAGCGTTTTACAGAAGTAAAGCACTATTTAGGTGTTTGTGGCATCATTCATGGACAAAAAGAAGTGTACAATTCACTAGAGTGCATGAAATAACATCGTTTCACAAAAAGCTCTTTTTCTCCGTTTTTTGTTTCAAAAGAGAGAATTTCGGTGAAAGTAACCATTTTCTATTGTTGATTACTGAAGAACGGAATAAGGTAGAAACAAACTTTTTTTTCTGATGAAAGCCGAGAGTCCAATCTTTCATTTGGTAGTATGTGTGTTTCCATAGTCCAAACACAACATTTTCTGTGGACCTTGAAAGATCACTCAAAATGCTTAAATTGGCTGGCAGTGGGGACAACCCGTTTCTGAAAACGTCTGGCAGTGAAAGAGTTAATCTCCAATGTGTTTATTTGACTTTTTCATATTTTTATTTGATTTTTTATATTAACATTTGTAGCAGTTGATTTTACATACTATGGTATTTTACCGCCATTTTTTTAGGAACACCACAATAATACCATACCCCATCATAAAACCATGACAATACTGTACCATATGATTTTAATATTGTTACATGCAACACAGATAATGACTCCAGCAACAATCATATCTTCCTAAAACCAGGTTTATTGCTGCCCTCTTCAGATCATTTTGTTTACTGCAACTCCATCATATTCATATAATCCAACGGAGTGAAATGATTTTTAGCTTTCTCTTTCAGTACAAAACTTTTTTTTTTTTTATCAATTTAACTTAATGCATAATGAACCCTTGGTAATACTGTAATAAAATCAATTAACAAACTTCCACACAAGACAAATTTCTCAAAAAACATTGATGAATATTGTTTTTATATACCCTTCTAAACCATGAAAGCTACACATAATGCATAAAGTTGACAAAATGTACAAACAAGGACTAGCATGTAGGAACGCTAATGTACTGGCATCAGGTAACAATTTGACCACAAACTGTTTGCCAATGTCACACAACAATGTGCCTGAAATGTAACCATATTCCTCTTTCATTGACATATTTGCTTTGATTGCCATCCCACTACTAAACAGCATTCCGAAGCACATTTTTCACACAAATAGTAAAGGATACCAGATGTAGATGAGTCATTACTATTAAAAGTGGAACCTATGCAGCACAACGGCATTGTGCATTTAACGCGACCCACACACCAAAATACAGCAACTCTGTCTGTCGCTCTGACAGGAAACTGTGACGTCAGTGCACTTGTTTATCTGCGGGGGCAACTCAACATGAAAATCCACTTCTATCTCAGTGCAAGGAATCTTCATTGTTTTAGATGACACTTTTGGATTTTACATGATACTGCTACGTGGCCATCAACATTAGATTATTCTCTTAAAGTAGAAGTGTTCCTTGGAGGTAAAAATGTAATCATGCAAACTATTACCACACTTCATGTAAGCTGTTACAAGACACACACATCTTTTTGTGGGAAAACTCAAGTTGAATAACTAACTTTAAGGTACATCTATCTCAATCCTACAAGTCTCCCAGTTCCTAGCGCTGTTTTTTTTAGTTTTTAGTTTTCATACAGTTGCAAAAAAACAACATAAGGTCAAAACTTTTTTTTTTCACATTGTCATCATGGGATGTTGTGTGTAGAATTCTGAGGGAGGAAAAAAATAATTTATTCCATTTTGAAATGAGGCTCTAACATAAAATGTGGAAAAAGTGAAGCGCTGTGAATACTTTCTGGATGCACTCTACGACAACATGAATAATGGCAGTACAAAATCAGATGTTTCATGTGACTTTTGAGGCAACACGACGCTTCACTTTTGGTTTAAGTGTGCAATTTTATTTTTGCCCAATGTGACTTAAAGACTCAAAATGAATACGGCTGCGCTTTAAAAAAAAAAGAATTGAACAATCTATATCAAATTGTTTGCTCTTTTCGAGCCTGTTATCGATTCATAAAACCATTAATTGATTATTTTACTATCTCTTTTCCGATCAATTCATAAGAAAATAGAGTTTTAAAGGCAATTTTTTTTTGTATCTTACTGTTTTCTTGAAATTTACTGTTCACATGAATTTTAAAGTATTTTCTTATATTTATGAAAGACCTGACTCATTGCACTTTAAAGGGCTCTGCACACGGAGGCGACGTCGCTCGCTCTCAATTAAATTCCTATGGAAGCACGGCGACAAGGCGAAAATCGCTTTCCCCCCCTCCCCCTCGGCGACATTCGTGCATGTAAAAATTTGTGTTCGTACACGTAGACGTGCACGCGTAGGCCCGTGACATGGTACTAGAAAGTTGAAACATGTTCAACTTTTGGCGCTATCGCCGGGGCTTCAACCAATCAGCGAAGGTTTCATTGATGAACCAATGAACGCAGGGCATGCTACGCAGTGGGCTATCCAGCAAAATGGATGAGATAATTTTAGCAGTGTCCGACTATCATTTTGTAAAAAACAAAAACATAATTTTGTATATTACTTCACGCAATAATTTCTGTGACATCAACAAAAAGGCATGAGAGCTTGTTGGTACAGGCTTAATTTGACCGGTAAGTTTTCTTCACCGTTTTTGTAACAGTTAATAATAATAATAATAATCATAATAATAGGAAATGGATGGATCTTCATACTGGAATTACATACTGTAGTGAAACTTCTGTGTTTACAATGAAAAAGTTCCGATTCCCTCCAATTTTAATAGACAATCAAATCCGTTCTAACAAGAGAGCGATGTCTATTGCTGCCGCCGTCGCGGCTGCTTATCGCGTCCCGTGTGTTGAGACCCGTGAGGCAACGAGGTATCTTATGTTCTGTTACATCCAGATGTTATTGTGAGTTGTAATTTTGCTAACTATGAATGTTAAGTTTATATTAAAACTGATTTGGAATCAGTATACATTATTGTTGTCTGAACATTTTGCACAATAATTATTTTTAAATAAATAAAATCTTCAATCAATTTAAACGTTTGTTGACTTTATTAGATTAAAATCAATGAAAATCATAATCGTCCTGAATGACTGAAAATATCGAGATTTTATTTTTTGGCCATATCGCCCAGCCCTAATTAGACCTAATCATTTAACTATCATCTATTAGAGTTTCTGTTAAATCGGCCAATTTTCTTTAAAAAAAGAATCAATTGTTACAGCATCTGAATTTCTGGCAAAACTCGAAACTGACAGGAAGCTTTTCCCACCCCCTTTCGTCCTCAGCCACTCCTTAATAGGATGGACCTGCCAAGGGATCTCACAACATGAACATGTTGATGTTCGGCAAGCTTGAGTATTGCCCACATCCACTTGGAGTGAAAACCTTTGTAAATTGCAGCAGGTTTCTCAAAGTAACATTGAAGCAGAGGAGGAGATCCACAGACCAACACGGTTTGCTTAACAATGATGTAGCCAAGATTTATTTTGTTGAATATTGCCTTAGGAATATGGACAAGTACCATACTTGTTCCATGCACCCCCAATTTCCCCCACCACCAGCTCCAATTTAAGCATCAACAATGTTAACCCAGGCACTATGGAAAACCTTTTTGCACATTTATTGAATATCCTTGATATCAAACTTAAGTTCATTGCTGTATTAAACTAACTACAGACGCTCCCCTACTTACGAACATTCGAGTTACGAACAACGGTACATACGAACGTGTCTGCGCGCATGCGCGCATGTCAAAAAATGTTCGGAAAGAGATGCTGTAAGTTAGATTTAGTATTGCGCACCTTTTTCCGAGTACTGTAGTGCTTCTTTCCGCCGCTAATACCGACGCTTGGCGCTGTGAGAGCTCACCCAGCATTGGAGGCTCAGCAACGTGTCGAGGAGGAGGAAGAAGAAGAAACGCCTGTCGCTCATAGATAAAGTCATCGCACTCTTCGAGCAGCAAGACCCAAATATTGAACGTTGCACAAAGGTTGCAAATCAATTGAATGATGCCATACAGTGCTACCGCATCATTTATGATGAAAAAAGAAGAAAACTGTGCAATCGTAGTTAGATCACTTCTTTCGGCCAGTTTCTAGTAAATCCTCCAAGGAAGATACTCATCAACCCTCATCTTCTTCTCCGCGACCCTCAACTTCTTCCTACATTGAAGTTACGGAGGAGGAAGTAACTTTTGAAGCCCATTCCAGCGACGACGAAGAACCTCTCATGATATAAAATCCTCCTCTTCCTCCTCCTCCATCAAATCCTTAAGCATCGAGTACATCTTCCAAAAGTAAGTTAAACTTCATTTTATTTATCTTATTACGTACATGTACATACTGTGTGTGTCTCTTGCTCTCTCTCTCTAACATACGTAGTACAGTACTGTACGTATTCTCTTTAAACATAAATTATAATACAAAATATAGCACTGAAGCAACTTACGAACAAATTCGCCTTACGAACGATCGCTCGGAACGTAACTCGTTCGTAAGTTGGGGAGCGTCTGTATTGTAGACTACAGTCTTTGACTAGTCCATGTACGCTAGTAGGACAACTTTAGCATACTATATGGACAACTATGTGTTACTAGTCAGGTAACATTGTAAACTGTGTGTTAATGTTGGGCTACTACTAATGTTAAAAGTAAACTATTTACATCTAGTGCTTCACTGGTAGTACACGCACCCCGATGTCAACTAGTGCAAAGGTTTGCCTAACATGTAGTTTCATGCGAGTATGCCAAAGTTGTCCCACTAGTGTACTGAAATGGCATGCAGTAGTGAGGGGGGAAACCGTCACCAATAAGACAATTTACAGTAGTTTATCCACCCGTATAAGCTTTTATGTCAGCTGTTTGCGCCACTACTTCACGCATCACGAGAAGACAGGCACACGCACACACTCACTCACAAACGTGTACACTGTAAGTGCGCGCCCAATTACGTAAATATGCAAGCGTACTATCATTAGAAATATGCAGTTTACTCACCTGCTCGGTGTTATTCCGGTCACTCACGCGTATAGCACCTACTTATTTTTTTTTGTCTTCAACGCAAACGTCGAGCTTTAAACCAGCGTGTCAGGCTTGTTTACAACTTTTCAGCGTGGATGGTGATTGGTCTGAAAGGAGTTTAGTCCACGCCCCGATGTTCAGTCACTGGGCCGGGTAGTGAGATCCTCCCCTCTTCGTCTCTGTTTTCAGTCTTGGCTTTCGCTGGAGACGCATTCGGAAGAAACCAGGATAAACTGATCCACACACTGCACGTCACTTTCGACGCCCATTGTCATCAGATTACTTTATGGATTGTAGAAATAACACATTAATGGTTAGTTTACTAATTGCTTACTAAATAATGATTTCTCAGAATGCACGTAAAAAGAAACTTTAACTACACTTTTACATTTCATCACATTTGTTTTTTTTATTTTATTTACTTTTTGTTTATTTTACTATTATTTCATTTACCATTACTTTTTGTCTTGAATGTACTTAATAAATGCTTTATTTATGTTATATGTGATTTAATATTAAATGAGAAAATATAATTAATTAACCATACAAAATGTTAGTACAATCCATTTTCTGTATTGCTTGTCTTCATCAGGGTAACTGTTATCTTAGCTGACTTTGGGCAAAAGGTGGGGTACATCCTGTACTGGTCACCACTGTGCTATTGCAGGACACATGGAGATAAACAACCATCCACATTCATACCTACTTAAAGTATGCAGCTAGCCTAACTTGCTTGCTTTCAGGCATATGATCTTGGATACCTGCAATTTGTTGGCAACTTGTCTGGTCCATCTCGATGTTGAAGAAGTGGTAGTTAGCCTTGGGATAATGAATTATTAAACTCAATGTAGCCATGACTTTTACAATGTTATTCCTGTGTGAGCAAATGTGAGCGTGAAAGAGGGAGAAAAAAGACAGTGGAATCTCTTAGATTGAACACAACCTGTTGTGGGATGCATTTAGGGCACTTGTCTCTCAGCCGGTTAGATGATGGTGGTGTGTGTTTGAAGCCCAAATGTGTCTGGACAAATTAATGTACACTCCTCAGAATCTTTAAAAATGGCGCTGGCTGTTAAGACTGATGGCCTGGGATTTTTGCGGTTAGAGTTAACACACTTGACTCCAGTCCCAACAAGTGAGATGGTTGTGAACTATTAACAATTCTAATCACTTTTAGGGTGTGTCACTTATTTCCTGAAATTCACTATTAGCTCAGTCCCTATTCCCCATGATGAATAGTAGGGTTTGACTGCAATGGCAAATAAATGTCTGATGTACAGCAATGTAAAGCGACATGTCAGACATGGACACGAACGATTGGGGTGAAAAGCGACCAGTGCACACTCCTATAAATTTTCCTTACTTTACGTGCTTTAATCTTCGTCTGTCTATCAGATGGACTAGGAGATCTTAATGTTCCTTCAGGGTTATTTCTTGTACAAGTCTCTGCAAGAAGGTAACAAAATTGTGTTTCTGATGAGGTAACAAACAATGAACTGTAAGTCATTTGAGCCAATGAAGTACACATTACATCAGCGAGACTTTGTAAAAGCCATGTAGAATTCTGCACATTAAAATATAAACACACAAGGAAGCTGTTGTATCTTCAATCAAAACTTAGTACAGTTGTCTAGTAATATTCATTAGGTGAAATTTGGGAAACCAAATTGTTTAACATGATGACAAATCAACATCTGAGTAAAAGCTTTCAAATGCTTTTGTAAGCAGCACTTTTGGAAAAAATAAATAAACACTTTTGGTATTTACCATATTTTGACGACTATAAGGCGCACTTTGAAGTCTTAAATTTTCTCAATCGACGGTGCGCCTTATAGTTGTCTTGTTCATCTTTGAGTTTTGTTTGTAACCACCAGCTTGTGCTAGTCTTTCTTCTTTTCTTTTTTTTTTTTTTTTTTTAAATTCTCCTCTAGTCATACAACATACATTCCCTTCCTGCTCTCTTGCTCTAACGCTATCCTTATTCTTGTGACCCTAGGTCCCTCTGCTGGTCAACCTTTGACATAACAATGTAGTCACACAATATCAACACATTCCCTTTTCTTTGAGGCTACAAACACACATTATACTTCTTTTTTTTTTTTTTTTTTTAATACTACAACTTTTGTTGTTGAGTTTGGACTGTTTGTAACCTGACGTAATTAGACCATTGAAGCTCTCTTTGGCCCCTCCTGCTGTGGATTTAGAGTCGTCTCATGCTTTGTGGATCTGTGCTTCGGCTTGAGCTGGATTTGTTTGTTACCCAGTGACGTGGTTACATCTCTCATCACCCATTATATGACATCAGCTGCCTTTGAACGTGAGTACCACCGATACAATGCACATGCCATTTTTTTTCTGCTTGCTTTGCAAGTGAAGGGGCCATTTTACGTTTGTAAGGTCACAACGCACCCGAGCAACATCAGGCCTGCAACGATAACTGGACTGAATTTTTTTTAGGACAACATTTGAGTTGCACTCCTATAACACACAACCTTTTTTTTTTCATTAATTGTTTCTTTTAATACTTTTGTTCACTAAATGCTTCATATTGTTTGCAGTTGAATTTACTGTGTTTGTGTATTTCTTTTGAGTAGTGCATTGATCTAAGAAAGATTTCATAAGTTACTTTAAGTATTATTAATAATTTCCCTTCTAAGTGCAGGAAGCGCCAAATTCTAATTTACATCAAGTCTAAGATTTTCTATTATTGTATCTCCTGTTTACCAAGTGAATTGAATTAGTTGTTGAAGTACCCAGGACCCCACTCATAGTACTACCAACCCTATTAACGAGAGTGTTAATACTATAGCTACATGAGACGGGGTGTTACATAAATTGGAGGCACCGCTGGAATATATTTTGTATTATTTCAAAGTAAATTGTCAAAAGTAACCTTAGCACCACAGTATTCTAGAAGTTGCTAACCATCAGTACATTTCATTTAAAGTAATTTACAGCTAGATTTTTTGGGGGAGAACGGCCACACAAAGTAACGTTCTCTTACTCAATATACGCAACTGGTGCAGGGGTGAAGGCTTAGAGCTAGTGTATGCTCTTATAACACAAGGCATACCAGAAGAGACTCAAATTGAAGACATCAAGAGAGTACTTGAAACTATAAAAGCTTTAGGAAAAGTAAGAGTACGAAGCAAAATGTTTGATCCGGAGAGCAAATCATTATCTGTGCTATGTGAATGTCATGAGGAAGTCGACTCAACCAAAATTCCCCCTGAAGTAATTTCAAATGACAGAGGAGATGCATGGACACTACTTCTAGCGGAACAAGAAACAAGTTCTGACCTCTTCTCAGAGAAGCTGGACAAATTTCTCCAAGAGGAAGGAAAGTCTCTTGATGATATCAAACGACTATACAGCCCTGCTCCTCCATGGAACCAAAATCCCGAGTCCCTCATTCGTGCAGTAAGTGATGCATTACAACCATCCCGGACAAACAAAAGCAGTTCCTTTCGGCGCCTGAGAACATTCTCTGGAATCAGCCCCATTCCAGCGGGAGAAGACAACTTTGACAACTGGATGGAACAAGCAAAGTTCATGATTGAAGAATATGAGTACACAGATAAGGAGAAGAAATGCAGAATTGTCGAAAGTCTCAAAGGACCAGCTTTGGAAATAATTCAAGCTGTGCGCATGTTAAATCCAGATGCAAGCCATGTGGACTATGTACAAGCCCTGGACAGTACTTTCGGAACCACAGAACCTGGAGAGGAACTGTATCTCGCATTTCGAGCACTTCACCAAAGTTCAAGTGAGTGTTCATCTGACTTTTTGCTCAGATTGGAAAGAACACTGAACAAGGTCGTGAGAAAAGAAGACTTTCCAGTCAGTGACGCTAACAAAGCAAGACTAGAGCAACTTATTAAAGGTGCAATTGAGGCTGATATCCTGCTACTTCAACTCAATCTCAGAGAAAGGAGAAGCAACCCCCCATCGTTCCTCAGCTTGCTGAAGGAGATACGAGACGAAGAGGAGCGCGAGACAGGCAGACAAAGGCTTAAGAAGCCCATAAATCAGTATGTGCGCGCCGTGCAAACAACTGATGCAGAGTCATTGAAGAGCCCGTCAGATGACCTTCATAACGAAATCCAAGAGCTTAAAGGAAAACTAAAAGCTTTGAAAGAACACTCAGCAGAACAGAAGAAAGGATCCAAAAGGAGGAAAAAGTCTAAACACGAGTCAAGTGATGGTGTACAACAGTTAAAAAAATAGGTTGGAGCTCTACAACAACAGATAAGTGTAATGTCTGTCAAGCCAAAAGCTAATTCGAGAAATTCCGTTCAGCGTGCCAAATACAAAACTGAGAATAGTCCCAATTCCACTCAGTCAAAGACCAAGACAAAAAAAGATTCAGGGTATTTTTGCTATAGATGTGAAGAGAATGGACATATTGCTCCGAAATGTACAGCTCCTGAAAACTTGCAAAAGGTAATACAAAAGTTAATAAGACAAGTACGAGGGAGTCCAGAAGTAAAACAAGACAGCACAGACGATACAGAAGAATGCATTGCGCATGTCAACACCGCCAGTGTACCCTGTTCTGGTTCAGACATCCCTGAATGTCTGATTGGTCCACCTTCTATAGCTCCTATCAAAGTCAATGACATTTCATGCGTCTCATGGATTCTGGATACACATTAACCATCATATTTGAAAATTGGTACTGTTGGAATGAAGGATTCTTACCATTTGCGTGTTCATGCCGTTGAATAATAAAACATACAATGAGATCAGTGAATTCAGGCATTTTCTTTACATTTATTCACAAAATCGCGGACAGGAGAGGATGAGCCTCCTCGCACCATCTTGTCTCTCTCACTGTGAAGTTTTCCGCTCCGCCTGTAGATAATATTCTCTTTGTTCTACAACGTTACCTCCCAGAGTCACATGACTACGCCCCCATTTGTCACAATAATGTCTCAATACAGTTGGCCAACCATGCCCCTCCCATCTGTCCTGTAGGAGAATCAACACCCTTTAAACATTTGAATTGTCACACAAAACTATACTGAGTAAATCAAAGCAATTTTGTCCAATTCTAAATAGTTATAACTAAATCAAAACAGTTATAATTAAATTGAAACAGAATATTTCCTTCAGTACAAAGCAAACATCCCAAAGGTTTCAATACACCAAATTTCTACTCTTGCCATCTGGGGATTATCTGCTGCGTCTTATCCCTACCGTGACTATGTAGTAGTGGAGATGGAAGTTCCTAAGGAAGCAACTGGAGTTAAAGGTCCCATTACTGTCCTGGCTTTAATCTGCCCTGAGATCCCACAAAGTCATGAAACGCCTGTTGTCGATGGCACCAATGCTTTCTTGTTTCACAGACTGCTGAACATTTGCAAAGAAAATGGAAGTGAATATAAAGTAAGTTCCATGAGAGTCAAAGCAGTCTATGATCAAATACAAACCCAGCCATTACCATCAAGTGAAGAAGACAAAACAATTGGAGAAGTAAAATGGCAAGGTCCTGGTCCCCTTACACTAGCTCCAGGTGAAGAGTTCTATGCCACATGTAAGGTATCCAATAATGTCGTCTTAGTTGATGCACCAGTCTTCCATTTGGTGTGTTAGTACAGCCCGGTGTTCTTCCTGAAAGTTACATCGATCAGAACAACTTCACAGTCTTTTTGCACAATGAGTCAGAGAAACCCATCTGTATTCAGGTAGGGAGATGCATGTGGTTGATATAGTCACCAGCCCAAAAGTATTTGAGTCACAATCTACCACATTAGTTCCTAATCTTTTTTACTTTGGCGACTCTCCCAGAAGAGTGGAAGAATAGACTAAGGCAAAAGCTAGCTAAAAAACACTATTTCTCACTCAATGAATGGGATGTAGGATTAGCCAAGGGAGTAGACCAGCAAATCAGGTTAAATAACTCAACCCCTTTTAGAGAGAGGTCACGTTGTTTAGCTCCAGCTGACATTGACGATGTGAGACAACACCTACAGCAGTTGCTAGAGGCAGGGATTATCAAAGAGTCTCGCAGCCCATACTGTATGCATCGCCAATAGTAGTCGTGCGCAAGAAGAATGGTTCCATTATAATCTGCACTGACTACAGAACCCTGAATAGTCGCACCATACCAGATCAATGCACAGTGCCTCGTATTGCCGACATGTTGGATTGTCTCTCAGGCAGCAAATGATTCTCAGTCCTGGACCTTCGAAGTGGATTTTATCAAATAGCAATGTCCGAAGAGGATAAAGAAAAAACAGCATTTATACACCCACTTGGATTCTACCAGTTTGAGCGAATGCCTCAAGGTATCACAAGAGCTCCTGCTACTTTTCAGCGGCTCAAGGAGAAAGTCTTTGGGGACAATACATCTTCTCCAAGTCATTGTGTACCTTGATGACTTAATCGTTTTTGGCAAAACTCTAGAAGAAAATGAGCAGCGTCTCTTAAAAGTGTTAGATCGACTCAAAGAGTTGGGACTTAAATTGTCCATTGACAAATGCCAGTTTTGTCAGTCTCAAGTAAAATATGTAGGCCACATTGTGTCAGAAGTTGGCATTGCTACAGATCCTGAAAAAAATACCTCAAAGTACTCAGATCATTCCTAGGTTTCTGCGGATACTATCGCAGGTTCATAGCCAATTATGCCCGCAGAGTTCGCCCATTAACTGAACTCACAAAAGGCTATCAACCCACTCAAAAAAGTAAGTAAAACAAACTCAAAGATCCTGATAAGACTTACCTGAAACCTTCTGAACCATTTAAAGAGCGATGGGATGAGTCTTGTCACGAAGCGTTCAAGAAGATTATTGAGTGTTTGACAAACGCACCCGTTTTGTCGTTTGCAGACCCTGCCAAACCTTACATATTGCATGTAGATGCTAGCATGCATGTTTTAGGAGCAGTTCTAAATCAAGAATACTCCGAAGGTCTTAAGCCTGTAGCTTTTGCAAGTCGCAAACTCAGTGAATCAGAGCACAACTACA
The DNA here is from genome assembly GCF_051991255.1 of Vanacampus margaritifer. NCBI lineage: Eukaryota > Metazoa > Chordata > Actinopteri > Syngnathiformes > Syngnathidae > Vanacampus > Vanacampus margaritifer. The sequence continues at coordinate 4,240,261 of NC_135437.1, forward strand.
CAGTGCATCAACTTGAATTTCTGGCACTGAGATGGGCAGTTGTAGACAAATTTCATGAATACCTCTACGGTGAGAAATTTACAGTCAGAACCGACAACAATCCTCTAACGTATGTGTTGACAACAGCCAAACTAAATGCTGTCGGACATCATTGGCTTGCAGCTTTAGCTACGTATGATTTCAACATTCAATACCAGCCAGGTCGTCACAACATTGACGCCGATCTATTATCATGACAGCACAGTGGTAACAATGGATGTTTCTGAATTCGCCATCAAAGGGATTTGTGAATCTGAATCCCCAACCAATTCAGTTAGACTTGTTGATCAGCTTGGCATCCCGCCTACAGCTATTCCCGAAGCCTGTGTTTCCAGTGAGTCTAGGAGCACATGATCTTGACCAGATATCCTCCAAAGATCTTAAAGCACCTCATGATCTTGATCCAGTTATTGGTCCTGTCAAACAAGCCATTCAAGCAGGCCAACCACCAGTTTCAAGCAAAACAGATTCCCATGAAGTAACCCTGCTTTGTCGAGTGAGTTCAAAACTTGAACTGAAAGATGAATTACTCTACAGAAAGATAAATTCACCAAATTGCACAGAAACCCCAAAAACTGGTTTTACCCGAAAGATACCAATCTCTGGTCATGAAATCTTTGCATTATGACTGTGGACATCTTGGAGTGAAAAAAATGGAGTTACTGAAAGACCGTTTTTATTGGCCACGCATGACCGCTGATGAACAATATGTGAAGACATGTGGACGTTGTGTTTCACGCAAAATTCTCCCACATCGTTTGTCTCCTTTGAATCAAATCACCAGCAATGGACCATTAGATCTTGTATGCATTGATTTTCTTCAAATTGAGCCAGACAAAAAAGGCATAGCAAATGCACTTGTCGTAACTGATAACTTTACGCGTTAGGCGTAAACATTTCCCACGAAAGACCAAAAGTCAGTCACAGTTGCAAAAGTGCTTAGGGAAAAGTATTTTGCTCATTATGGACTACCTGCCGGAATACACTCTGATCAGGGAAGAGATTTTGAAAGCCGACTCATAAAAGAGGTATTATTCATGCTTGGTGTCAGAAAATCAAGAACATCACCCTATCATCCGCAAAGGGATGCACAACCCAAACGTTTCAACGAAACACTGCTGTCAATGCTCGGAACACTCCAGAATGTAAAGAAACATAAGTGTACTGATATGCTGAGTCCAACATATCAGTACAGTGACAGTGACTGAATGTTGTGACGACCTGGCTGGTATTGAATGTTGAAATCATACGTAGCTAAAGCTGCAAGCCAATGATGTCCGACAGCATTTAGTTTGGCTGTTGTCAACACATACGTTAGAGGATTGTTGTCGGTTCTGACTGTAAATTTCTCACCGTAGAGGTATTCATGAAATTTGTCTACAACTGCCCATTTCAGTGCCAGAAATTCAAGTTGATGCACTGTGTAGTTGTGCTCTGATTCACTGAGTTTGCGACTTGCAAAAGCTACAGGCTTAAGACCTTCGGAGTATTCTTGATTTAGAACTGCTCCTAAAACATGCATGCTAGCATCTACATGCAATATGTAAGGTTTGGCAGGGTCTGCAAAAGACAAAACGGGTGCATTTGTCAAACACTCAATAATCTTCTTGAACGCTTCGTGACAAGACTCATCCCATCGCTCTTTAAATGGTTCAGAAGGTTTCAGGTCAGTTAGTACATGCGTACAACTGCTCTAAAAAAAACAGTCCACCGGATATTTGCCATACTATTTAATGTTTGGTCGGAATGCAAGATTGCCTATTGATATCTGGTTTGGCGCCACTTTCAATACAAACACAAAAGCCTCTCATCTACAGTATGTTGACAAAATGAGGAAAGAACGCAAGCTTACCGCTTAGCTATGGAATGTGCAACAAAGAACCATCTCAGAAACAAATCCCTTAACTCTTTGACTGCCAGACGTTTTCAAAAACGGGTTGTCGCCAGTGCCAGCCGATTTAAGCATTTTGAGTGATCTTTCAAGGTCCACAGAAAATGTTGTGTTTGGACTATGGAAACACACATACTACCAAATGAAAGATTGGACTCTCAGCTTTCATCAGAAAAAAAAAAGTTTGTTTCTACCTTATTCCGTTCTTCAGTAATCAACAATAGAAAATGGTTACTTTCACCGAAATTCTCTCTTTTGAAACAAAAAACGGAGAAAAAGAGCTTTTTGTGAAACGATGTTATTTCATGCACTCTAGTGAATTGTACACTTCTTTTTATCCATGAATGATGCCACAAACACCTAAATAGTGCTTTACTTCTGTAAAACGCTTTCACCAACAATGAAAAAGTGTTTTTTGATTGCAAAATACGTTTATTTCCATTCAACAGTGTAACAATTTGACAAAACAATTTCGCAAACTATTTACAAATGTGTGCAACTGTGGTACTACTTACAATTATGTGGATGTTTCAAATACAGTTTTTCCTTTTGTAACGCTCTCCTGCGTGCAAGGAGACGCCAGGACTCGCACAACAGTTTAACTTCCCCATGTTGACGTTGACCGGTGTTTGTTAAACAATAAAAAGGAGGGGACAGTTTGTTGAAGACAATAATTTATTCGTTGTCTCTAAGTGTGTGTGACAGATAGGAATATTGAAAAATAGTAGATATGTGTGGAACATGTGTGAATTGTGTGTTAATGGGGGGGATTTGATTTTTTCTTGTTTGTGTGCTGGGAGAAGGTGTATTGCGTAATGTCCTGGGGGAGTGTTGAAGTAGAAGGGCAGTTTTTGTGTTTTTTCTCCTCAGTGATGAAAATGGAGAGGAACAGACTTTTTTATGAAATATAAAAGACTATTTTTAAAGCTGGTTTAAAGACAGGCCTGTGGGGGAGGGGGGTGTAACTTGTAATTTAACTACAGGCCACTATCTATATTACTTTTTAATTAGGTCTGCTTTTTATAGTTGAATATTGAGTAATAACTATTATTTCTTTTAATTGAAAAATAATTTTCATTTTTTATTTTTCCCCTGCATCTATGATGACTCATTCGTAGGGGTGAAAATGATTTAACCTTTGAGTCCCATTTCAGAATTTGAAGGCGGCCATTTTGTATGCAAGTCCTAAGGCTTGACAGAACTTCCCATGAGGGCGCCGACTCGGAGTTGTCATATTTTAAGCATAATTTGAGGTAACATATAATGAAGAAGAAGTCTATGGTAGACATATACGTAAATATAGTAATACTACTTGCTATAGTGTAGAACACATTTAAATAAAACTACAAAATACATATTGTTTGAGAAAATTTTTATTTTTTTTAATTACAACAAGCAGATAGGATATCTTGCTATGATCTCATCTCCCTCTGTCTGTTCCGAGTGTATAAGTGTTTCAGGCAGGTTCAATCTTTGACGAGAGGTGTTGTTCTTGGGTGTCTCCAACGTGCTGGAATAACCTGGCTGTTGGGCACAGAGTGGACGGCGAACTGAACAATGGTCACTTTCGGGGGGGGGAAGTGATCACACGGACTGCGAAAAGGATGGTATACTGCAAATCCGCTCGCCATGAGACTGTTCAATGACTCTTATGAATTATCTGAGCAAAATGTCCATCAACTCTTTGAGCAGACATCTCAAACTCTCATCACAGCCGTCCTGATGAAACTGTCAGGGGTCTCCGGTGACAGCTAAGGCCTGCTTTGAACTTTGCCCTGCATAAACTGCTATCAAAAAGGACAGGAAGGAATATGAACTCTAGTGTGGACTCAAAGTTCGAGTCATCTGAGATCGGCCTTTGAGTCATATTTTGGTCTGTTTGAGTACAGTTTGCACTCTGTACTGTGTCGGAAAAGAAGATGTGATCTATAGCTACGCAGTTTCGGAAATTGAGAACGGCTTATGTGAATTAGGGTAGTATAAAATTTATTCTAATCTTTAATACTATATTTTCCGTTGTTTGATGTTTGTTGAATTTGGTCTTCTAATTTTTTGCCCATTTTCCTTTTAAATTTTAGCTTCTGGATTGGACTCAGATGTGGAACACTTACGGCAAAATTGCTGGTTAATTTTTTTTTTAATTTTTGATTTAGGTCGCAGCACTGATTTTAATTGGGTCATGATCTGCAAAGTTGCCTACTGTGTTTTACAAGCCTCGCTACTCTGTAGAAGAGGGGAGGATAATTAGCATTTTAAGATTACTTTTTGGTTTATTTGAAGTAGGTATTTTGATCTTTTATCTTATTTTACAGTTAGTTTGTTTTTTCCTCACCCTGTGTTGCCTGGACAGAATTCAAATTTGCGCCTCCAAGGGTTTTGTTTTTAGGAATTGTTGTTGCAAGACTAAGCAGGATCTGCTCCTGTAGTCTTGGTGTTGGCCAAATTGCCCAAATTTGTTTTTTATTATCAACAAGACACAAGGTGTCAGTTTTTTCCCTTTTTGAAGCAGCAATTTGTAAGCGGCTGCAGTTTTCACATTCAGGTCTGAAATGATCAAAATTGATCTTTATCAGATGAGGGAGTCAGTTACTGGTCTGTCTGTGTGTGTCACGAAGGAAGATATGCACACAAACAGTTCATGTTGGATTAAATAAATGTAGAACTATAAGTCAGTCTGAATGTGATAACTATATAGTTCGTGAGAATGAATGAATTCACAGGAGGACAATTGAGGATTGGTGATTGGACCTACACACATGGAAGAGAGTAAGTTTTGGCAAAGACGGCGAAAATAAGGTGAATATGTTCTATTTTATCTCTCCCGGGGGTGCTCGCGGTTCCGGCCGGGCGTGAGCGGCTCTGGGGGTCAGATGTTATTTTTATGGGTTTTACTTGCTGGTGATAGTTGCATTTATTTTATGGCTGGAAGCACATTCATGCCATATCTATAACAGTAAACATTATGGTAAAACATTTCATTAATCATTATAAGCTGTAGACAAAAATTGGCCTCGTCAGATTTGAATTGGCTATAAGATTTTCATTGTTGCATTAATGAATGTGCTTAGGTCATTAAACTCAGCCAAAGGCTGGATTTTGATTGAATGTCACAACAAACAGAATTTTTCCCCAGGACGGACCTACAGAACTTCACTAACATTTACTAACTCCAAACTAATAAAAACTACCAGATGCTCTTTCAAAAAGAAGGGATGTGAATATGTATGTTTATTTGTGACTAAATGAAAATGTCCTGCATCCAGATGAGGTGACGGAGAGGTCAATCTGGTCCAGTTCAATGGGAACACATCGTTCCACATCTTGCCTATCAGACCCGCCGGGTCCGCCACCTGCTCAACCCCCACCAACGGGAACCACCTGACGATTCAACTGGAAAAACAGGCCTGCTTCCAGTGTCCACCTCGACGAGCTGCTCTCGCTGAAGACATCACTCAATGGAGATTGAGTTTCGCTGAGGACATCCCTCACTGGAGATAGGAGGAACGTATCCCTTTTCCGGGGCGTTCCACAAAGATTGAGTCACGTGTCCTTTCCAGAGCAACATTCCGCAGAGATTGAGTCACACCTTGGGAAGATAAATCCCGGTGATCAACCCTTGCATCTCTGGCAGTTGACCAGGGTTCTGAAAGAAGCTGACAACGCCCTTTTCAAAAAAACAAACAACACAATACACAAAAACAAAACAGAACTGACAAACGCCTTTCTCATTCTACAAAGAACTTCACCTCGAGATGGCGTCCAAGCGACAACACGTCTACAATTGCGTCTTCAATTGCGGTTACATCATGACACTCTTTCTCATATTGACTGTTATGCCAATCTGGTATTTCTGGGATCCCCTCGCCACAACTTTGAACGTAACTACAACACATCGTGTTAAGCGAGACATTGCCCCTCCACACATTCCCTGGATCATATCCTGGACTTATGATGACTCAATTGCTGTGACAGTTGCCCCAAACACGAACACCTCTGTCAAAATGCCCATTACATCATTGAAGGGATTTAGAAGTGGCCAGAAGACCACGGGAGGGGACTGGGTGACATATTGGTGGTATTTGACAGGAAATGTTTTGCGGCGAGACTGGAGTGCTTTTATAACCACCCAAAGCGGACAATATTGGCTACCGGGAACGAGCGAGGAGGATATTTTCTTTAGCAAAAGGGTAACATTGCGTAAAATGGGAGGCCAACTCGAATTGAACTTTTCTCTTCCCAATGGAAATATACGGCCGCCTAATTTAACTCTATATAACAACTCTTGTTTTGGGTTATTGTTATGGGCATCGTCCTCTGGAACTGACCCCTATTTTCCTATTTTAGTTTGTGTAAATAAGACAATGAGTAAGTTAGAACAACCAAAAATGACTAAATACACGATGGAGACCGGGGTAGAGGCTGTAAGTGTACCGACTGATTGTGTAAGAGAGTGGTTTCGTGTTACGACAGGAGTGTCCGACAGCAGTAACAACTGGCTACTGCTGGCGAACGAAGCAGCGCGTGCCTCTGGCAAAGATTGTGTGGTATGTGTAGGACCACGACCTTTATTGCGAGTAATCCCTGCTAAAATAGAGGATCACTGTGTAATGTAACTTATGAATAAAACTGTCCCCAATGCCAAATGCTCTCAATGGGATAAGGTGTACCCACTCGTAAATTGTCAGACAACTAAACCAGTATTTTCAAATGAAGTTGCGCATGGTAATTTTTCATGTATTAAATTGACAGGTACTGGAGAACAATTGGGAGAACCGAATCACATCATTCGCTGCATTTCAACAATAGATGTCGGACAAAAGTTCCAACCTCAATCTAGAGCTGACATTTGGTGGTGGTGTGGTCATAATCAAATATTTGACAAGTTACCTTTGAATGTAAGAGGATATTGTGCTCTCATCACCCTCCTTCTGCCAGTACAACTTTTCCCCACCTCTGTTGATAACCTTTTACAAATGATTGATACATGGGAACCGCAATCTTCTCCTTTTCAGAGATTCAAACGGTCTTCTTGGCAAGAGCAAAATGTTCCCACCTACATTGATGCAATTGGGGTACCACGGGGTGTACCAGATGAGTACAAATTGGCTGATCAAGTACTCTCAGGGTTTGAATCGCTAATTTGTTGGTGGTGCACCATTAACAAAAACGTAGATAAAATTAATTATGTGCATTATAATGTACAAAGACTAGGAAATTGGACTCAATCTGGTTTTGAGGCTGTGCACGGCCAGTTAGCTGCTACATCTTTGATGACATTCCAAAATCGAATTGCACTAGACATGTTACTGGCAGAAAAGGGCGGAGTTTGCTCAATGTTTGGTGATCAGTGTTGTACTTTTATTCCTAACAATACTGCACCGGATGGAAGTTTAAGTATTGCAATTGAAGGACTCCGGACCCTCAATAGCGACATCCAATGCAGATCCCGCTGGAATCTTTCTGTAAAAATGTTTAAATGCTTAATTTTTGGGCTCTTTCGAGCCCAATTGAAGGATTGTTGACATTATTAACATTTTTATTGGTTTATTTTACTTTTTACCTGTTTTACATTTCATTATAGATGTGTTGATGAAGGTGTAATTATGTTGACCTGATATAACCTGTGTGAGTAATGCTTTTGACATTCTTGCTATCTTTTGTACCGTTTTCCCAGAAATGAGAAAGTTACAATGTTTCTATGTTTATCTAAGAAGTCTAGTTGCTGTTCATTAGAAATCTGGTTGTCAAAAGTTCAAGGACGATCTAGTTTACTGGGAAAATGCAAACTCATTCTGTGCGTCACGGGATGACAGAGGCGTTTCCTCATGTTTTGAGGCTGTGTGGGCAAGAGAAGACACACACATTGGATGACACTGCTTGGGTGATGTCTAACTGTGTGACCAGAGATCTCTGTAATAAACCAACCTTGCAAGGACCCTCTCCACCAGAATCTCATCTTGCAATTATTTGAACACGCAAACGATTACAATTAATGGTATTTCCTTCAATCCTCATATGTGCCAAAACTTTCTGTAATGCCACACATAGTTATATTGCATTTTTTAAATATTATTTTGCAACGTGATAACGATGGTATTAGGTGGAAGATTATTATTATTAATACTTTAGTGACTTACAGTGGTCCCCATTGACGGCCCAGGTCCCAAATGCACCGTCCACAAATCGACTGCTGTAGATTAGTGGCCCAAACCACTGGATCATGGATGGAGAGACACAGAAAAAAAGGTTTATGTACACTAGTTTTCCATCCATCCATAAAAACATATTAGTGGGAAAAACCTAACATACATGTTTTTGGAATGTAGGGCAACTCTGGCATACCCGCAGAAGAAAAAAACATACAAACAGGTGGAGAACATACTCCAAACTCTACACAGGAAGGTTGGAGCCCAGATTCAAACTCTTAAACTCAGAAAACCGAGGCAAATGTGCAAACCCACTTGTACCATGTGGAGTCATAACCAATTTCCTCTTCAATATTCTTAGATGAATTGAACTGATAATGACCATGTCCAACCTAATGACATCAAGCATTGAGCTCTTGGTGTGCCAATAAAACCCATTAGACCAGGCAGCTTGTCAGGCAAGGCCAGCAGACAAAATGCTGATTAAATGGAAGTGGTTTCAAAGAATCTGTCTTTTCATGCCAATCTGGATATCTGGCAAAGTGAAGAGTTGACTGCAGGATTATGGCCAATGGTTAATGAGCAAATTAGAGATTTCTACGCTGCCAGTAGAAATGGCCCTGTTGTCAGTACAACCATGCAGTGCGCAGTGCATGCATACAGTTCAAGTATTCTCTCCATATAGACCCTATGTGATGATGTGACATCAGGACATTTAATTGAACAGTTAATTGTCATAAAAGAGTAGCAGTACTGGTCTGAACTGTAATGTTTTGTTTTTTGTTGTTGCTTTTTTTCCCCTCAAAAACAAACATTTGGAGTGGTGATAACGTGCAGAGACAATAGCGAGTGGTCTGCTTCATTGAAGAATTGAAATTGCCTAGGTGTGACTGTCATCAGTAGTCATAATGTAAAGCGATTTTGAGGGCCTACGGAGGAAACGCGATATAAATGAAGTATCATTTAGCGGAGTAAATATGTAGTTTGAGGTAAAATTTTAACAAGGACACTAGTGCAATGCACTCATAAGTGTTTAAAGTTAAGTGTAGTTTGGCAGAATTAAATGTTTAACATTCACGCTAGTGTACATTCAACACTACTCAGTGTTTACCAGTGTTGATTTTTAACACTATGCAGAGTTGGAGTAACAATGGTTAAGTGTGAAAAAAGTAACACTTTGAAAAGTGTCAGAGTTACACTCATTGGTGTGGACACATAAACACTTTTCTAGTGTTCGATTTAACACTTTCAGTGTTAATCTAACACTGGCGATTTTGTTGTGTGGAAAGCCACAAGTGTAAGTATGCATCAGTCTCCACTGTAGTAGCAGTGTTTATTTGTTCCTGTTGCAGCTATATTTAACTGTATTCCATTTCTGTTACAGAAAAAAAACACATACAAATTTCAAAGTATTACAATTTCACCGCAAGGAGAGGTTGGTTGTTCATTTAAATCCGCTTTCAAGCTAGCGGACATAAAAGCCCTGTTCAGAGTTAGCAGGATAAAAAAAGTGGTTAAATTGTCAGTATATAGTTCAATGAACCACTGTGACACAGCTCGCATGTTCGTAGCCCCAATATTGTGAGCAAACCAGGTGACCATTACTGCCATTTGGGCTGCATGAGCTTGCATTAACTTTAACATTATATTGACGAGTTGCTTGTAATGGAGGAAGTAACACTAGTTACACTAATTTAATATTGTGGTACTTGGATTATATTACTGACCACAATGTTCTCTCACTATAACGCGGTTCAATTATCTTTAGCCTTGCGGTTTCGCATGTTTTTTTTTTTTTTTTACAGTAATGTACCTATTTTATAAAATTTATGAAGGTTTCAACATTGAGAATGTTTAAACGAGAAAAATGTGAGAAAATGTAAATGCCTCGATGAAAAAAGTGAAAAATCTGTGTGTGTGTGTGTGTGTGTGGGGGGGTGTTTTTAGAGCCAGTGGGCCATGTTCCGCGCCTCCATTCTTGAGGCAGCCAATCGGAGCTGTAGCCGTAAGGTGGTCGGTGCCTGTCATGGCGGCAATCCTCGAACCTGTCCGGATGCCGTCAAGCTGAAGAAGGAGTCCTATTGGGCCTTTTTGGCCTGTGGGACTCCGGAGGCAGCTGACAGGTATCGGCAGGCCAAGCGGAATGCAGCTTTGGTGGTCGATGAGGCAATAACTCTGACATGGGAGGAGTTTGGTGAGGCCATTGAAAACGACTTCCGAATGGCTTCGAATAAATTCTGGTCCACCATCCGGCGTCTCAGGAGAGAAAAGCAGTGCACCATTATTAATGTATATTGTGTAGATGGGGTGCTGCTGACCTGATGAAAAAAGAAGAAAACTGTGCAATCGTCGTTAGATCGCTTCTTTCGGCCAGTTTCTAGTAAATCCTCCAAGGAAGATACTCATCAACCCTCATCTTCTTCTCCTCAACCCTCAACTTCTTCCTACATTGAAGTTACGGAGGAGGAAGTAACTTTTGAAGCCCATTCCAGCGACGACGAAGAACCTCTCATGATATAAAATCCTCCTCCTCCTCTCCTTAAGCATTGAGTACATCTTCCAAAAGTAAGTTAAACTTCATTTTATTTATCTTATTACGTACATGTACATACTGTGTGTGTCTCTCGCTCTCTCTCTCTAACATACGTAGTACAGTACTGTACGTATTCTCTTTAAACATAAATTATAATACAAAATATAGCACTGTAGCAACTTACGAACAAATTCACCTTACGAACGATCGCTCGGAACGTAACTCGTTCGTAAGTTGGGGAGCGTCTGTACATAAAAAATAGCTTGAGGAAGCTTGGACGCATGCGCGAGATGCTGTGACTATCGCGAGACCTACAGCTAGACCAGAAAACCCCAACATGGCGGCGCCTTGCTGCTAAAATAGAATTAGCTCTATTATACTAAACTAATCCAAATTTAACCATCATATATCTTGCCTTTCTTTTTTTCCCCTCTCTTTTTCATCCGAGAGATTTGGAATACCACCCAACGTGGAGGACCTCGAACGCTTCATCGACGCATATTTTTACAGCTGCGCGATGGAGAATCCTTCCGTCGAGAAACTGTCGAGAAAACCTTCGAAAAAGAGGAAAAATGATTCAGCGACGGACACGGAGAACCTAGCCACTACGGAAGTTTCGGTCAGTATGCTGGAGTCCATAAATAAAAAATTTGAGGTCCTCTCCCTAAGCAGCGAGGACGTCAAAGAATTAAAAGTAAGTATGGAATTCAGCCAACAAGTAAGTGATCTCCAACGAGACAATGCCGAGTTACACTCTACACTCGTGGCTGTTTCAGCCGAGTTAGAAACCGTTAAAAAGGAAAATAAAACGCTAAAAGAAACTGTTCTGGATATTCAATCCCGTAGCATGCGGGAGAATTTAATATTCTCAGGAATATCCGAGAATACCTCTGACAATCCAGAGGTTGAGATAAAAAAAATTATGACGACGTCGTTAAAAATTCCTCAGGAGTCGGTAAATAACTCTTTTCACCGGGTACATCGGCTTGGAGCCCCTAGGAGCAACAGACCCCGTCCTATTATTGCCAAGTTTGAGCATTTTAAACAGAAAGAATTTGTTAAAAGTAAAGGACGGGAGCTTAAAGGGACCTCATTTGGAATGAACGACCAATTCCCGAGAGAGATTAATGAGCGGCGAAAGGTACTGTTTCCTATAATGAAACAAAATAGGCAGGAGGGTAAACGGACTGCGATGGTCGTCGATAAACTATACATCGATGGCCAACTATTCCGGAACCCCAACTCCACTCCCTGGCTGTTCTAAATGGCATTGGTGGAACTAAACTTTGTTTGATCATTAGATGTATACATATACTGTATATGTGGTTATAAAACCTTAAATATGAATACTCATTATGTTTAGGCGATATTATAAATATATTATTAAATACATAACTATATCTAAAGTATATTTAAACAAAAAATCTTGCTTAGGTTACCAGTTATTGGTGTATTTTTATGTTTAATCCCCCGTTAACTTCCTTTACTTTTTCCTCCCTACCTGTTTTTTTACTGTTATATTTACTTACTCGTTACCTCATATTTTACACAAATTACCTAAACCACCTAACCACTTTGATTCTATCCTATAACATACTAATATTGACAAATGGCTTATGCAGATATATACACAGGACTGAGTCTATATTGTTTGTATGCATAAATTAGTTCTGGTTTCCTGGAATGTTTGTGGCGCTCGCTCAGAAGCAAAAAGAATAAAAACTTTAGACCATCTCTTAAAATTAAAAGCAGATATTTGCCTCCTACAAGAAACCCACCTACAAAAATCTGAAGAAAAATTACTTATTGATAAGAATTTTAGCCAAGCATACTCTGCCCCTTATAACAGTAGACAAAGAGGAGTCTGTATACTCATACATAAGAATTTACTCTTTACTTTAAATAATACAATAACAGACCCAGAGGGCCGATACATTATTATTCAGGTGACTATATTTAATAAAATATATACACTTGGTAATTTATATTCCCCTAATAATGATGATCCGGCCTTTTTCCATGAATTTTTCTCTCAGCTGTTTGATTTAGCAGCGAACTCTACTATTATTATTGGAGGAGACTTTAACACAGTCTTAAATCCATTAATTGACCGTTCTAATAATACAACATGTAGACGATTACAATCTACTAAAGTAATAGGGGAATATATGGATGACTTTGGCCTCGTCGACAGCTGGAGACTTAAAAACCCAAATAAGAAGGAATTTACCTTCTTTTCCGCTGTGCACCGGTCTTTTTCAAGAATTGATTATTTTCTTACAAATAACTCTATTGCTGATAAAACTGTTACAAAAATACATCCTATTATTATTAGCGACCATGCACCAGTCTCCCTTTCCCTACAAGTTGATTATACCTTTAAACCACCACCGACATGGCGGTTTAACATCTCACTTCTAAACGACGCAGAGTTTGACAAAATTATAAGAAAAGAATGGGCAGACTTTTTGGAAATAAATGACTCTCCAGACCTATCGCCATCTCTTCTCTGGGAAACTGGGATAGCAGTAATTAGAGGTAAAATTATAATATCATATTCATCTTATAAAAAGAAACAGGATAAAAAATCTGAAAAAGACTTGGAAGATAAAATTAAACAACTGACGGATGAGTACGCAATAAACCCAAATAACCAAATATGGACTGACTTACAAAATACAAAAATACAGTTAGACGATATGCTAACTAAAAAGACAGAATTTATAATACAACAATTGAGATATAACAACTTTGAATATAATAACAAATCAGGTAAATTTCTTGCAAACCAACTTCAACGCAATCGGGAAAAGTCTCTTATAACGGCTATTAAAGGGACAACTGGTGAATGCACACAATCACCAGAAGAAATTAATTACATTTTTTATAACTATTATCGTAACCTATACTTAGAAACTAACAAGCCTAACCCTGAGCATATTGAGGCATTCCTCAGTAGCTTAAATATACCTCAGTTAACTACTGAATATAAAGACATGTTAGATGCGCCACTTACTATAAACGAGTTGTACAGTGCTCTAGATAGTATGCCTAATGGCAAAGCACCTGGCCCGGATGGTTATCCGGCTATATTTTTTAAGCACTTCTGGTTAATGCTTGCTCCACTATTCTTAAGAGTAGTAACAGAAATTAAAACTAAGGGTTACATACGCCCACACATGAATACAGCAGCAATTAAACTTTTATTAAAGCCAGAAAAAGACCCCACCCTTCCATCAAGTTACCGTCCAATTTCACTAATTAACACTGATATTAAAATTATCACTAAGGCTTTCACATCTAGACTAGAAACAGTAATCTCGACAATTACTCATAGCGACCAAACAGGCTTTATTAAAGATCGGCACTCTACTAATAATATTAGGAGACTCTTTAACCTTATTAGCATGTCACAGCGGCATGATAAAAAGGCAGTTATTATATCATTGGATGCAGAGCTTTACTTTACAGAGAGGCACAAGACAGGGATGCCCACTATCCCCTTTATTATTTGCAATATTTACTGAGCCACTTGCATTAGCCATACGCCAGGAAAGAAGGATTCAAGGAATTCACTCTGGGGTAACAGAACATAAAATTAATCTATATGCCGATGACATCTTACTTTATTTAGAAAAGCCGGCTACTTCGCTAGGGGAAGTATTTAATTTAATAACTAAATTCTCACAGTTATCAGATTATTCTATTAATTGGACAAAATCAACACTTCTACCTATTACAGAAAATTCATGGAACCCTGCAAGCCAGGACCCACACTACTCATTTCCTATAGGTAATTTAAAATACTTAGGCATAAAAATCTCACCTAAATTAACTGATTTAATTCATTTAAACTTTTCTCCACTTCTGGATAACATTTATAGTGACTTGGAGCGCTGGAATAATCTTCCTATTTCTCTAATAGGATGAATAGCCACCATTAAAATGAAAGTTTTACCCAAAATAAACTATTTTTTCTCAATGATTCCATTTAAACCTATGGGTAAATGGTTCCAGTTGTTGGACTCAGCCGTAACAAAATTTTACTGGAATAAAAAAAAAGCAAAGATTAGTCTATCTACTCTTCAGAAAAGCAAATCCAAAGGTGGTCTAGAGGCACCAAATTTTATGTACTACTATATAGCTAACCAGCTACAATATATCGTTCTATGGGCACAACCCAACAGAGACACTAACTGTTGGTTGGAACTAGAACAGAAGGATTGTAATAACCTCAGACTTCGAGATTTACTCTTTATTACAACATCGATTAAGCGTCATAATTGTTTTAAAAACCCAATGATTTCCGCCACCGTGACTGCTTGGTGGAAGGCACTAGAATTGACAAAAGCCCAAGTGGAGCCCTGTGGACTCTCTCCCCTATGGCATAACCCCGACTTTCAACTTAACAACCAACCGTTTCATTTAGCTGTGTGGGAGCAGAAAGGAATTACACATCTCCACCATCTCTTCTCAGATAATATGTTTATATCATATACATCCTTGCTCCAAAAATACAATATAAAAAACGGAAATTTTTTACATTATCTACAAGTTAAAAATATGATAAAGAAAAAAATTCCAATACTTCGGGGTACGCTCCAACCGCCTGTTTTAGCTAAAGATATTAACAAGCTTTCTCCGACAACAACAAAAAAACTTTCAAAAATATATAAGTTACTTTCATATACTGATAAAATGTCTTTACCCATCTCGAAATGGGAGACAGACTTGTCTATAGCACCGGAACCTGACTTTTGGATTCAAGTTTGTGAAAACGCATTTAAAATGACAAAACACACAAATTTACAACTTATCCAATATAAAATTATTCACAGAACATACATTACTCAATATATGATGAAGAAAATGGGACTCTCAGACTCCGACATTTGTCTCCAATGCTTACAAAACACTACAGACACTTATGTTCATGCTTTATGGTTATGTACTCCGGTTATGTATTTCTGGACTAAAGTCTTAGAAAAACTTTCCGCTATTTTGGACTGTAGGATACCTTTATCTCCAAACTTGTGTTTGCTAGGTGACCTAACAACAACTGACTTACCACATAAACAATTTCAATCTACACTTGTAGCCCTTAGTATTGCTAAAAAAACAATTCTTGTTAACTGGAAAAATAAACAAACTCTGAATATCGACCAATGGTCTAATCTCCTCATAAATCACATTTTAATGGAAAAAATATCTGCCTCAAATAAAAACCAAATATCAAAATTTATAGAAACATGGTCTACGTATATAGAATTTTTTAACCTAATTCTGGTTACTTAATTCTGTCTGTTAGCGAGAGCCACTACATCGTGATAACTTACATTGATGTTTCTGCATTTGGCAATTTATTATTATATTATATTATTAGTATGGGATTTTTTTTAATGGGCTTTAGGTGAACTGATGAATACACACACACTCGCACGCACACACACGCACATACACCAAAAAAAAAATAAAATAAAATATATATATATATACATATATATATATATATATATATATATATATATATATATATATATATATATATATATATATATGTGTGTGTATATGTATATATATGTATATATATATTTAAAAATAAATAAAAATAAAAAAATAAAAACATTTATTAAATTTTTTAAATTTATTTGTTTTTTTAAAAAAAGGAGAGCAATGATGATGTCAAATCGAATGAACAATACTGAGCTCTCCTGGAAGAAAAAAAATAAATAAATAAAAAATAATAATAATAAAAATAAAAAATAGCTTGATGAAACAGTTTACATACACCTGCATTCAAACTAAAGTACAAACATGGCCTTACTAATTCTATATAACCTGATGAATACTCAAAGATGAATGTCTTCCAAGGAACAAGTGTCTGGAGCACATTACGTGTTTTATGAGTTGTACTTGACGAATTGAAAAGATAGCGTCCTTCAGAGAGAATTACGCCAAAGCTCCACTATTGGTAGAAGGATGTCTCACTCTGGCAATTTTTCCACATAAGTTTTAACTGTTTACTGCTAATTTATCTATTAGCAAACAAACTAATAACGTTTAACATATTAAACTTGTAAAAAAAAAATAAAAAAAATTAATAATGCCTCTTCACCAGAAGACATGACAATCAAATTATCATCATAAGGGATATAGTAACGACACAAGACTTGACTACAGAGGCGATTCTAGGATCAGAGGTTTGGGGATGCTATAAAGAAGTTTGGAGGTGCTTCAATGGTACAAAGAGCGGGGCATGAGTAACCAAATCTAATAAAAGTTATGCATATATATATATATATATATATATATATATATATATATATATATATATATATATATATATATATATATATATATATATATATATATATATATATCCCAACCCTTATTTCTTGGGAATGGTACTCTTTTTGATACAACAGCTCCTCAACATACTCATTGACAGTATGCATGATTCTGGAGTAAACCAGCTCCCCACACTTTACAGTGAGAATTAACAAAAAAATGGACCTTTGACTTGTTTTGGAAATTTTCTTTGAAATGACACGCACAACATATAAAATATATTAACAGACATACATGTTTTATTTTTTACTATATATTGCTTGTCTGTACTATGTCATAAAAAACATACATGTTAAAAAAAATGCGCTTCAATCTACAAAATAATATTAATAATGCAGGTACAAGTGTGTGTATAGGTAAAGTGCAGACATATCATTAAACATTAACAAAACAAATTAACTTTAGCACTATCATCAATGTTTGAGGCAATATTGAGGACCCAGGTGCAGGGAAGCAGAGATGAGGAGGCAGAGGTGAATTCCAAAAGGGGTTATTTTAATTAAACAAAAACTAGCAGGTAAACAAGGCAAAGTCCAAAGAAACAAAATTTAACTAAGTTAAAAAACAACAACAATGAGGCATAGAAAGACATGGAGGATCTAGAGGCATGACATAGGGGAACGGCAACAAACAGCAACAAACAAACAACAGACCAACAAGAACTGAACAAAAGACAGGAGACCGATTACTTTTGAAACCTGACTCCAGAGTGGAAAGATTTCAAAACGCGCCCCGTACGCGTTCATCTGGACACCATATACAGGATACTCCTCCAGCGATGATGTAATGGTCACAGGTCGATGACGACGCATTGTCGCAGATTGATGACGTAAGAGCCAATTCTCGCGTGACTGCACGCAAACCGTCAGTCTGTCAACAACGATGCCGGATAGCCGTGTTGTAGTCGTTTTGTGCAGCCTCCTTAGCTTGCTTATGCTTTTGCAGCAAAATATTTTGCTTCTTTATTCCCACGTTCAACAAGCCTTGTTGTACTTGAATCATCCGCCATTGTCACTTCTCCCGTGTTCGTCTTTTTCATGTTGTTTTGATACATGCAAAGCCATGTTTGTTCTGTAGATTGCAATAAAGTTTTTTGTAAAACATGTCAGTCTTCTTAGCTGATTCTTCTTCTACCTACGCTTTCCGTTAACTCTCTGTGGCTGCACTACAGCGCCACTCCAGACTTGGCATATACATTACAGCCGTTAAACGTCCTCAGCGTCTTCTTCTTCAAGAACACACAGTAAAAAATAAATAAATAAATATATATATATATATATACACACACACACACTCTCTAAAATTTTGGGGGTGCTATTGTTCACTTTGGCAGTGCTAAAGCACCCCCCAAAATGGGCTAAATACGCATCTGCTAGACAAACTAAGAGTGGCTAATACATCATCATCATACATTATCATCATAAGGGAGGGAAAAAACTGCATAAGCAACTAACATTAACATCATAACACATTGACCCAACCCAATACATAGTAATAAACTAGTAACTGTCAGAGTCACAAATGACCTCCTGATGGGTGGCCGATGCTGGCTCACCCTCCCTGCTAATCCTCCTGGACCTCACAGTGGCGTTTGACACTGTAGACCATGGCATCCTCCTCAGCCGACTCCACTCCAACATCGGTCTCAAGAACAAAGCACTACAATGGTTCAAATCATATATCACCAGCCAGTAAGAAAACGTCTCCATAGGAGGTTCCTATTCACGCACCCAACCAATCATCTGTGGTGTCCCCCAGGAATCTGTCCTCGGCCCCACTCTGTTCACCCTGTACCTCCTACCCCTCGGCCGTGTCATCAGCAAGCATGGGATCTCCTTCCATTGCTATGCTGATGACACAAAACTCTACCTCAAACTCAACCCATCCTCAGCATTACCAACTCCCTTATCCAGTCTCACCACCTGCCTGGAGAAGTTCAAGGCGAGGGTGACCATCAACTTCTTGCAGCTCAACAGTTCAAAAACCCAAATAATGCAAATTGGCACCCCACGCCAGATAAAGACATCCTCCATAACCAGCATCACCTTCTCTGGACAAGACATTTGTTCCTCAATAGTTGTAACCAACCTCGGAGTAAAATGGGACCCCCACCTTGAACTTCGAGGCCCACTGTTAAGCGCCGCGGTGGCACGTAATTGATGTTGTAACGTGGGTAGCACACATGGAGGAGGGGAGGGATGGAAAAGTGGGCACAAGCGGGTGGACATTGGAAGGACACGCAACAACACCAACACACAGACACTACACCTCACGACAAACGAAATGGAATGGAGCCAATGCTCCCGAAGTCCCAACTGTCAAAGTGACACCCGAGTGAATACTGACTTCACAAATAGGGAGACTACTGTTATGGCGAACACTAATGAGTCATGGATGATGAGCGGAGAGACAAATTATGGCGCACGGTGCACTTCACGAAAGACAGCGTACTAAGTTTACACAAAACAAACTAAAGAGGCCTAGGGACTGCGTTATACTGGGTGCTGGAACAAAAACCCACAAACCAAGCAAACACAAGAGGACAAGCAAACAGCCACCCAGCTCTCCGACAGGAGGCAACAAAAGGCTTTTATAGAGATGGCACACCTGAAGCCAATGCGGTAATTAGTGCTTTAGAGCTTTAATTAGAGCACCAACACACGCATACACTCCACCATTCAACAAACAGAAAACAAAAAAAACGGCCACAAAACAACATGGGCCGTAGCACCCACATCAACCACCTATACAAAACTTCATTATTCCACCTCACAAACATCTCCAAACTCCGCCCGACATTCACCCTAGCTGACTCCGCAAAACTCATTCATGCTTTTGTCTCCTCTGGACTATTGTAACGCACTTCTCATCAGGATCCCCGGCAAGAGCCTTAAAAAGCTCCAATAAATCCAGAACAGCGCCGCCAAGATCCTGATGAGAGTGTGAAAGCGTGAACATATCACACCCATCCTCAAATCTCTCCACTATCTTCCCATCACATACCGAACTGAATACAAGATCTACCTACTCGCAACGCCCCTACCTACCTCATACTTCTCTGTCTTCAACCCTCATCCTGCAACCTCCGTTTCTCAAACACCTGCCTCCTCGAACCGGCAAAGACTAAACTTCACACTATGGGAGACCGTTTTTTGCTCCGTTGCCCCAGAACTATGGAATGCTCTTTCAGCCCACCTAAGATCACCACAATCAGTTGAGTCATTTAAGATAAGATTCAAAACCCATCTCTTCAGTCAAACTACACTGACTAGTATGCCTTTGTGCTTTTTTTAAACTCCATGTCTTTTTAATCTTTTCACTGTTCAGGGTATGTAGAAAATTCGGAGGCGTCCGCCTCCACCTAATTTGCTCGCCGCCTCCAGCCTGAGCGACTGATATCGCTCAACACAGCGCTCCAGCTGTTTTGATTGAGCTCGGCAGCAACGTATTTTAACTGCAGTTGCACTTTTTTGCAACATTAGTGGCGGCCGTGGCTCAGGGTGTAGGGACGTTTGTTCAGTAACCAGCAGGTTGGCTGTTCAATCCCCGCTCTCCCCAAGTCATGTTGTTGTGTCCTTGGGCAAGACACTTCACAAACATAACCTCACAAAAAATGTTAGTCTGCAGCCCTGAATATGTGCTAGAAATGGGTGAACCACCATCAGTGAGTCTGCCCACAGGGAGGGGCCGCTGCATTGTCCCTCAAAAATGGCCGATAATAGTATTGGTCACCACCGCGAGTACTGATACCTTAAAATAAGACTGGTATTGGCACCGAAATCTGGTATTGGTAGTCACTCATCATAATCGGGATGGTACCACCTCTGCCTCAATTTGTGCCAGGAAAAAAACTGTTGTTTTATTTTTTTGATACTGTGTGACTTTTACTCTACTAATTTTCTTTTACTTTGTAGCACTTTGAGATGCTGATATATGTAAAGTGCGTAATAAATTAAATCCCTCTTATAACTGTGTCAGAATACATTTGTAAAATAGCACTTCCAAACCTGCCCACGAATTTAACCAGTTCAAGTGGTTTGAAAATGGATGGATAGACATTCTCATTGAATCAAATACAATTCTTTTTCTCACTGTAAAATAAAACCTAAACCTAAAAATATTTGGACAAAAGTGCTAAAACACACCTGTTGCTCAATTAAGTAATCTACCCCAGTGCACTACGCAAACTCCCTAGAGACGGAATGGACTATGGAAAAAGTTCTGACTCTGGTAAAGAGGAGCCAACTTTTAACCCAGTTATTTGACATGCAAGTATTTTCCATTATCTTCAACAGACACCACACAGACGTCAGCCGAAATGAGCAGGGATTTGCTGCACCTTTCTCCATGAATTGAGCAACAGCATGGATTACGAATACCCGAAAGATGCCCGATTTTCTTAATGGCAGGCAGATTACTTAGCGAGTAACAGACTTCTAGGCATATCTTGCCCAATCTTTGATAAAATGTAGTCTTTTTTTCATCTATGGGTGAGTTTCACAACAAAATCACCAGCCTAATTAGGCCTGTTTTATTTCAGATGGGTTCCATGCATGCAGTAAATTGCATAATCCGGACCTTTTATGTAGACATAGTGGAATTCCAATTTGGATAGATCAAGTACCAACATCAAGTGTTAAAAACAAACAAACAAGAGACTTCTATCTTTTTAATTATAGATTTCGACCTGGGCTTCCAATGGAGGTAACATCCTCTGAGCTATCTTGTTCATGAATATAATTTTGATCAGTCATAAAAGAAAAAAATAATAAAATACAACACACAGGTCAGTCATAAACAGAAATTTACAAACCGAAAAGGCATAGGCTGAAGCTCATGCTTATTTTTGCCTACCCTTATGCATTCATGCAAACCTTATATGAGGCTGTTTCTAAATGCATACCAGTGCAGCCAGATAGAAGGGGTGTGTGACCCACTGCAAAAGTTGACTCCAAAGAGCAGTGGGGTCACTACAGCAAATGGATTTTCGGGAGGGGGTACTTATTTGGAAAGGGGTGGTGAATTTTAATCCAAATTTGCCATTCATCTGGCCAATGCAGCTATTCACAAAAACCTCTCAAATTCCAAATGTGAGAGAGTGGTAATAAATTCAACACAACATAGCATATACACACAAATTACTATACAGCATAGGATTAGAACTCTTTACTTTACTTAACTCTAAGAAAAAACAAAATAAAAAAAACTCTTTACTTTCAATAAGTATTGCTTGTTGTTTGAAGCATAAAAGGGATTGGACATTACAACCTGTAATCACCTTTAGTTCATCACTACAAGCAAAGCCAGAATAAGGGGTGAGAAGGATCAAGCTAATGACATTTTATCTAACAATACAAACTTAAGAGTGGGGACAAAAAGACACACTCCTAAGAAGGCAATTGCAATTTCTCAGTTCCACTTTTCCTGATGGGGAAGGTGATAATAATGACAACCAGTTTCCCTGATGACTAAGTGATAATAATGTCAATCACTATAGCTCAGGGAGACGGAGTAATCAGAACTGACAATTGGACCCAACAGCCAAATTAGAAGGGACAAGGCATCCAACTGAGAGACAGCCACAATGATGACCTATTAGAGAAGCGTAATCAGTTCCACTAATAGTGAGATCTTCAACACTACTATTAGTGATTGTAGAGACTCAAAAATGTGACCATTTGTGTTTTAGTCCAAACTGATCAATGGCTTATGCTTAAAATGGGGTTAAACTATAGTAACAGCACTGTCCATTGGAAATAAAAAACAATAAATTATCTGGTTGAAGCTAGTCTGTGTGCAATAGTTAAAGGAGTTCCACAGTATGTCTTTAGTTGTTGTTGTTGTTTTTAATCTTATACCACTTAGCTTTCATTGGTGAAAACATGTGGGGCTCATACATTGTTACAGCTCATTGTACCACAGACTCAGTTTACCTAATGAAGGCCACTTAATGGTACATCATTTAAATAGCGCTTTTCTACCTTGCAAGGCCCTTAAAGCACTTTACATTCGACTACTCATTCACCTACTGATGACACAGCATCATGAGCAACTGGGGGTTCAGTATTTTGCTTAAGGATACTTTGACATGGTCACAATGGCATGGGATCAAACTAACAACCTCTGGGTAGGGAGACAACTACTCTACCACTGAGCCACGCCACTCACCAACATGGACTAATAATGTCCTTACAGGGGAAGTCAACCCAAAACCATTTTTATAATAATGTTTTCAAACTATTATATTAATATTGTATTTGTGGAATATGAAAGAAACAGCATAATCCACCCGTTGTTATTCATCTCAGGGGGCAGCCATTTTGCCACTTGCTGTCGACTGAAAATGACACTGAAACAATTGACCCTGAAACAACTGTGATGTCATTTTCAGTCGACAAGTGGCAAAATGAACGCCCCCGGGTGGATTTTGCCGCTTCATTCATTTTCCATAAACACAAGATTAATCAGATTATCAGATAATCAGATTAACCATGCTTAGACTAATAGGGCTGCATAGAATATATTATTGTAATCAAATTCTTTAAATCCATTGGTATGTTGGCTTTTGAGGAGGAAAGTGTCTGTCACTGACATGGTGACCTTGAATGCCCCATTTTAGTAACCCATGAAGGTGCTTCATATTAAATTGCACGTCAAACTGT
Source organism: Vanacampus margaritifer (assembly GCF_051991255.1). Classification (NCBI taxonomy): domain Eukaryota; kingdom Metazoa; phylum Chordata; class Actinopteri; order Syngnathiformes; family Syngnathidae; genus Vanacampus; species Vanacampus margaritifer. The sequence goes on from NC_135437.1 coordinate 4,263,880, forward strand.
AGGAAGAGCCAGCCCTAAAGGAAAAAAAAAATGTCGATGCCACTGTTTGTAGCAAGGCTGACATGATCATGAAACTTTTTTCCTCCTTTGAATGTAATAAACACTTTCTGTACACATCTGTAAACATTGATGTTGACATCATCAATATTTCATTTTAATTGAACAAAGTGATCTAAGTGTTCCCAAATTTTCTCCATAGGGAATATAACTGTAGTTGAAGGTTGCAGTGATGTACATGCAGCACCGTGGCAATGAAAGCAATGCCTCTTCAGTTAGATACAAAATTTGATACAATATGAATTGACTATGATTTTGAAACACTTACACTTTCATTCAAACACAATTGTAGTGCTAGATTTTAAGCCTAAAAGATTTAATAATAGCATTTAGTCTGTGTGTTACGGATCAGACTTCATTAAATCGAGCAGTACATGACCATTTTTTTCTCTCTCTGAAGTCTAATCACTTAGATGGGGATTATACATTTAACATAGCACAAATTAGCTGCTAGCATTCCCTGAACATCTCAGAGTAAATCATTGACAAAAACTCAGCAAATGTTTCAAAAAGTTTGTTTATTTATTTTATTACAGTGTTACCAAGGCTACATTATGTATTGAGTTAAATTGATTTAAAAAAAAAAAAAGTGTTGCATTGAAAGAGAAAGCTAAAAATCATTCACTCCGCTGCCTTATATGAATATGAAGGCGCTACAGTAAACAAAATGGTCTGAAGAGGGCAGCAATATACCTGGGTTTTGGGGACATTTGATTGTTGCTGGAGTCATTATCTGTGTTGTATAGGGATGTATGCTACATTATCAAAATCTCATGGTACAGTATTTTCACGGTATTAAGGCAGGTTACGGTATTATTGTGGTGTTGCTAAAAAATAAAAAAAAGTTGGCGGAAAAATACCATAGTGTGGTAAATTAACTGCTAGCAATGTTAACATAGAAAAAGAGGGCAACATAATTTATGAAAAAGTCAAATAAACACACTGGAGATTAAATAAATGTGTATTTAAACAATAAGTATGTTTCCAACAATTTTAATGAATATCTCCTCACATCAAGCACACAACTTTTTTTTTCTTCAAAATTTTAACTTGGTGCTGCATATATTGGAAACCAACCAGAATAAACTTGAAATTGTCAGAACAATGTACGACTTGAAATAAACCTGATGCTAAGTCCGATCATTCTTACGATATATATAGAAATATATATACCACATAAACAATTTCAATCTACACTTGTAGCCCTTACTATCGCTAAAAAAACAATTCTTGTTAACTGGAAAAATAAACAAACTCTGAATATCGACCAATGGTCTAACCTCCTCATAAATCACATTTTAATGGAAAAAATATCGGCCTCAAATAAAAAACAAATATCAAAATTCATAGAAATATGGTCTACGTATATAGAATATTTTAACCTAATTCTGGTTATTTAATTCTGCCTGTTAGCGAGAGCCACCACATCGTGATAACTTACATTGATGTCTCTGCATTTGGCAGTTTGTAACTAATGGTTGTGTTTTTATAGTCAGGAACCCAGTTGCTGCCAACAGGATCGAGCAGATTCACCTCCAATGGGCACTAAGGGCTAATATTCGGATTCACTGCATGCCAGGGGACTAACTCTACAGGTGTTGTCCCCCCTGGCTGGGCGTGGGCGGGTCTGCCCCTCTGTTGGCTGCTGGGTGGCGGCTGCGTCTTGGTCGTTCCTTGGGTCTCGTGGGGGGTGCTGTGTTGCGGGGCTCTCCCTGGTGTCCGGGGCGGCGCCGCCCCGGCGCGGTCCGTCGCTCTGGGTCCGGCGACGCGGGTCGGGGCCTGTGGGCCGCCGGGGTGCCCCGTGGTTCCCTCTCCCCTCCCCCTTCCTCCCCCTTGCTTCCTCTCCCTCTTCACCTCTCCCCGCCCGTCCTCCGCCTCCCTGTCCCTTCTCCCTTGTCGCCCTTCCTCCTCCTCTCCCCCTCTCTCTGCGGCCCTGCCGCTGCCTCCTGCCCTTCCTGTCGTCTCCTTCCCCCGTCCCCTCCCCCTCCCCTGTCCGCCCTCCTCCCCCTCCCCTAGGCCGGGGGTTCCATCCGTGGCCCGGGTCTCGGCGCTCCGGGGGCGGGGGGGTGGTCGGGGTTGGTGTT